>NC_039363.1:88410619-88418365 GCF_003573695.1 Papaver somniferum
GTTGGCATGCCTTGGCGCGGAGATGTGGCTTGCACGTCATGCCATTGGCACATATGGTGCGGCGGGCATGCGTTGGCGCGGAGACGTGGCTGGCATGGTTTGCCATTGGCACGGTGGTCCGGCTGGCATGGTTGGCATGCCTTGGCACGGAGATGTGGCTAGCACGGCATGTCATTGGCACATGTGGTGCGGCTGACATGGTTGGCATGCCTTGGCGCGGAGACATGGCTGGCATGGTTTGCCATTGGCACGGTGGTGTGAGATTTAGGGATTGGTATATACGAAGATGATGTCGGTCAATACTAAGGGTTCTGCCGTGGAACATGACACATATATAAAAAAATGGTACCCTGGTAATTTTTACGTAGGCATGCTGATTGATTCAATAAATGTGTTAGTGGTCATGGTGACGTCATGTCAGATGTAAGGTTTTACGATTTTAACCCTAAGGTAAAAACCACCATCAACATTAAGTCCCCTACTTAGCTCGGAACAGGAGCATTGTTGCGAGGTAAGCATAAGATGGTGACAGGCAAGGACAAAATCGAAATGGCAAGTCATGAAAGGATGGTCAGGAAGATCTGTCTAACCTTTATCGTGAGTGTTTTGAGAATCCGTGATTCTTGCGTTGACGGCCTTGCGTAAGTTCTTCCCGTGGTATTGCTGGCTGAGATGTAGAACATTGGCATCGGTCTGGAAAGATTGTGCGTCATCCGGGTGAGGCCAGAGAATGCAGAACGTAGCCGTCAGCGTTGACTTGGTGCTAAGTGGAGCCTTCAACATTGGTCGGCTTGGAATGGAGCCGTCAGCATTAGTCGGCTTGGAATGGAGCCGCCAGCATTGGTCGGCTTGGAATGGAGCCGCTTGCGTTGGTCGGCTTGGAAAGGAGTCGCTTGCATTGCGCGGCTTGGAGTGGAGCAGCAGGCGTTGCGCGACTTGTAGTGGAGCTAGCTTGAGTTCCTTGGAAGGATGACGACTGGCTTCGGTTCCGTGGAAGGATGACGACCGGCTTCAATTCCGTGGAATGGTGGCAACTTTGTCTAAATTAGGGTTTGGCATGCCGAAACCCTAATTAGCGCCCTTTACTAGAATCGTTGTAGAATTCTCGTACGAACTCGGATTTTGAAAGTCCGCCCCTCCATTTCTATCGGTAAAGAATTTCCTATCTCCCTTCGCAGGAATATTTAGGTTCTGAGCTCGTTTAGGAGGTGAAAACATCCCGACATTAAAATTGAGGAAGAATTCAGGAGGGATGTTTCGGGCCCGAGGAGGCATAGTCGCGCCCAGTCATCTATTTATGGAGCAAGAAGGAATCTTCATTCTGTTCAAACTCTAGAAACTCCGTCCGCATGAAAAGAGGTATCGACCCTCTTCTGTTGCTCGTCTGGATCTGTGCTTTCGTCTGCAGTGTCTCTCTAGTGGATTCCAAAATTTACCAAAACTCCACTGCATTCTTGGGAAGGATGAATGAAATATATGCTCGGCAATGATCATGTCAGGGCTAATCTTGGAGATTGTGGTTGTGTTGTCTGTCCATCCTTGATTTTAGGTTGTTCAGTGTCTGGGCCTTCTGATCGCGATGATGATATACCGTGGATGATTGCATGGTAGAAATCTTCCGAAGCCACATGATGAAATAGATGAGTTGGGAGACATTATGTTGTCGATGTGCTGCTATCAAGTCTTCAAGGACTTTGCCCCAGGAGACACCCTTCGAACCAGCTTCTGAATCTTGGACTATTGTATGGAATGGGATGCGTTGATTAGTCCCCAGTTATATTTCTGTTAGATCCGATGGCATGGACGAATATGTGAATGTATCTTTCTGGCGTGCTTTTGGAGTCTTCGATGCACATGTACGGCTTCATGTTGAGAAATTCCTGCGGCTCGTAAAACTTCGCCAGTGATGATGTTGAAATCAGAAATAACCAGGTTGAGGGGAGTGAAAGCGTCCCGTGCTGGTAGTCTCCTTGTGTAGCCTACTTTCATTGCATCGCCTTGAATCCATGTCCACGGGATTTGATACAAGCTTGTTGTACTCTTCTGGATGTGTTGCTGGGATGCACGTGGACGAAATATTCTGGATAGCGAAGAGGTAGGAATGAGAGAGTTTTGTTGTTTATCGTGGCTCCTTATGTTTCTTCAAAAAAATGTTTCAGCCGCGTCTCTGGAGTTATCTCATGAGTCTTTGATGGTCGTCGGGATGGACTGCAATGAGCAGTACCCGGTCGCATTTTTCTTTAGTTTCTGAGCAGGCTTGGGATCCTCCACGGCCTCGTAAAGTGTTGAAGGCATCTTTTATACAGAGAGGTGATGATATTCGTGCACTACACCCTTGAAAAGTAGATGACCTTGTTGTGGCTATGGCCTTTTGGTTGACTGTGTCTTATGAGCTTTGACTGTGAAGGGATTCCGTATAGATCTTTGTAGTGATTGATGCTGCGGTGAATCTCGTGCTGGTATCAACAAATGAGCGGCAACAGTTCTTGGTAGCAGATGTAATCAGAAGAGACTACAGTGTCCTAGAAATAATGTAGGTTGGACAGAATTGTATGGGCATCCATGGAAGTAAAAGGATTGGCTGGATGCGTAAGCGAGAAAACTGTCCATGGTCATGAGTTTTGGCGGATGGATCAAAGGGTGGCCATGACTAGGAAGATTGGCTGGCTTCGATCATGATCCTTGACATGGGGAGTGTGGTGGCACGACCCTTTGCAGGAAGGAGTGGTGTTGAAGCGGCTTCGGCTCTTGGAGAGGACGTTGAAACTCAGGGAGACAAGAACTGAAGTTTCGGCTTCGGATCCTGGATCAGCTTATAGACAGAACGCTAAAGCGGAGTGGTTGCTGGATCGAATGTTGAAGCGGAGCGGCTGTTGAAGTGAACGTTGAAGCGGAACCGCTGCTGGAGAACGTTGAAGAGGAGCCACTTCTGGAGAAGATGTTGAAATGATGCCTTGCAATTATCAGAGCCTTGACGGTTATCATGTTGAAGTCGGAGACCGTGTCACTCAGCGTTCTATCAAACTCGACATCCCTCAAGTGAACAGAGGTTAGGAGTCCCCAGTTTCATCTACCGATCGTGCTTTCCAGGAGAGGTTGGGGTTTGGGAACGGCTTTCCTGGCTGGAAACACCTGCTTTCCTGATGCAGTGTGGTTGAGGGATGCAAATATGTCTTGACGCTACGCCTTGGAGAAATATAGAATCTCACATAACTGTTTCATCATAGACTGCACGACTTTGTGGGCGAAGTCCCCAGAAATCGTGCAGCTCCTGACAGGAAGAGGGTCTCTATGAACTCAAGAGGGTTGTTGATTTCCTTCGCCTTGATTTTGGAGAAGTCGTTCTTGATCTTTACATGTGATGAAATTGGATTGTTGATTCCCTTCTATTGGGCGTTCAAGAGCAACGTGAGCCCCTTCATCTATAAACGCACGTCTTGCTGAAGTGCTTGCGCCGGATGTTAAAATTATTCCTTGTCAGCTCCCTCTTGGGTTGACGTGACTCTTATGATGGCCGCTCTGTCAGTGTCTTGAGGAAATAGGTCTCTTTCTAAGTTATAAACACGTCTTTCTGAGCCTTACGAGAACCTTTTATCTTTTCATCAAATCAACAGTGGTAAAAGGAGGTCGGATTCTTCCGGATCTTCCAGTATCTTGCCCTGATGGTGGAGTAGCAGCGTCTCTGGTGACGGTTGGAAGGGTGAGGATGACGCTGTTTTGGCTGGTTGTGGAGCGGAGAAGATGGCGATGGAAGGGTGCAAGTTGTTAGCACTGGAAGGATGCAAGATGTTAGCGCTGGAAAGGATGCAAGCTGCTGGCGCCGGAAAGATGCAAGCTGTTAGCGCTGGATCGGCTTGGCGTGGGCGTTGACTGTTGGCCTGGCACGACGCTGGCTTGGCTTGGCGTGGCGCGGACCGTTGGGCATCGTGAGGCTTGTTCTTGCGGGCCCGGTTGCCTTTTTCCATACGTAGCTCAAAATAGGAAATCCTTTCCTTATTCAAATTTCAAAAGTGTTGGGCCCATAAAAGGGGTTGGCTCTCCTCTCTTTTTTATTTTGAAAGGCAAACAAAGCGCCTGGTTTATGATTTGATTTGAATTGATAGATAACTGTTATCTATGAGGGTTTTGGATTATTCTTTTGGAATGAACCGTTTTAGAATCATGTTGTTTTGGTTATGACTATAAGTAGCATAAGTACCCCAGGAAAGCCATGGAATTGTGAATGTTGTGCGACAGTAGAAAGCACGAAATGAAACATAGGAACAATATGGCTATCGGTTTTTATCATCTCTATGAAGGTTTGAAGTAGTAGATCACGTATTTTTCCTGGGAAATACTTACTTGGTTTTTCGGATCTCCTAACGAAAAATGAATCTTCCGGGTGCAAGTCCGAATTTTGTGGGAAATGTCGATGTGATCGTGGAAATTCCCCAGTAATCCCTGAGTCACCTGATAACCGAGTCGTCGATCCCTGGGAGGATCGTTTGCTTCTACCGTCTTGGAAGTCCCCAGTCATCCCTTGTCGTGTCATGACAGGTAATTGGGTCGTCTGGTAACTGAGTCGTTGATCCCTGAGTGGATCGTTTGCTTCTACCGCCTTGATGTCCGGGTTGAAGTATGAGATCGGGAATTAGAAATTGATATTGTAACCGAGAGATTAATCTCCCACTGTGGTCGCCAATTATTTGAGGGTGAAAAATATTTTTTGCTGGTTTCGGTAATTTCGTGTGTTGTGGGTGAGAAACGAGTCTAAACCCTAAATAATGTACTACAAGAGAGTACTTTAGACTCGAGAGATCAATCTGTACAAATCCGGCCTAAACCAGGAAAAGGCCGTTCCAGAATTGCTTCGGTCACAAAGTGAAGGAGAAGGGTTGGTTTTGGGGAGGGAAGCGAAGAGAGTGTTGGGACCATAATAGTTGATTCTGGAAGAGTGGTTGTTTGACTTGTATCAGAATACGAAATCTAACAGATGGGAAAGCTATCAACTGATTTTTGAGTGTTGTATGCTCCTGATCAAAACTTTTCTTTGATGGAAATAGGTAAGACCTATTTATACAAGTCGTAACAAAACGTACTCTGGTCTCGTAAGAAATGGAAACTTTTGAGTAAAGTCGAAGGAGGTGGTAAGGGGTAACGCCTGGAATTGATGTTCCATAATGAAAGAAACGTTTCACCATTACTCCTTGTATTACTAACCGACTCATAATTATGACACTTTCTTGTAACGGGCTAGTGTATGCCGCACGCTGTAAACCACCAAACCAATACCCTAATGAGCATCCCCCAGTTTGTGACATGTGTTGATGTCTCGAGTGTTTTCGTGGAAAACGTGTAGCATGTTGCTACATGTGGCGTGGCCAAAGGATTTAGCGTTTGTAGCCAAGTTGGTGTCGTGACCGAAGAATAGGCGTCGTAGCCAAGTTGGTGCCGTGACCAGAGTGTTAGCATTGCAGCCAAGACATTGCCATGAGTCGTTTGGTGGCAGGTTTGTACGGATGAGATCTGCATCTCAGGACGAAGGGTGGCCGTAGATCGTTGCAACCCTTCGTTTGGCAACCAGCGGTATGGTTGCAGCGCTTGTATGCTCTTGGCACGGTTAGGCGCGGCCAAAATTAGGGTTTGCATAAACCGTAATGTTTGGCTTTGGGCCGCAAGTTTCCATGTGTTTGGTGGAGAACTTGGACGGCTTAGATCTGCATCTCAGATGGAAGCGTGGTCGTTGATTGTTGCAACCCTTCGTTTGGCAGCCAGCGGCATGGTTTAGGGCCGGCATGGCTTTGGCATAGTGTAGGCACGGCCAAAATTAGGGTTTTGGTAAAACCGTGATGTTTGGCTTTGGGCCGCAAGTTGCCATGCGTTTGGTGGCGAACTTGGGCGGCTGAGATCTGCATCTCAAATGGAAGGGTGACTGTTGATTGTCGCAACCCTTCGTTTGGCAGCCAGCGGCATGGTTTAGGGCCGACATGGTTTTGGCATAGTGTGGGCACGACCAAAATTAGGGTTTTGGTAAAACCGTTATATTTGGTTTTGGGCCGCAAGTTGCCATGCGTTTGGTGGCGAACTTGGACGGCTGAGATTTGCATCTCAGATGGAAAGGTGGTCGTTGATTGTTGCAACGCTTCGTTTGGTAGCCAGCGGCATGGTTTAGGGCCGGCATGGATTTGGCATGGTGTAGGCGCGGCCAAAATTATGGTTTTGGTAAAACCATGATGTTTGGATTTGGGCCGCAAGTTGCCATGCATTTGGTGGAAAACTTGGACAGCTGAGATCTGCATCTCAGATGGAAGGGTGGTCGTTGATTGTTGTAACCATACGTTTGGCAGCTAGCGGCATGATTTAGATCCGGCATGGCTTTGGCGTAGTGTAGGCGCGGCCAAAATTAGGGTTTTGGTAAAACCGTGATGTTTTGCTTTGGGCCACAAGTGGCCATGCGTTTGGTGGCGAACTTGGACGGCTGAGATCTGCATCTCAGATGGAAGGGTGTCCGTTGATTGTTGCAACCTTTCGTTTGGCAGCCAGCGGCATGGTTTAGGGTCGGCATGGCTTTGGCATAGTGTAGGCGCGGCCAAAATTAGGGTTTTGGTAAAACCGTGATGTTTGGATTTGGGCCACAAGTTGCCATGCGTTTGGTGGCGAACTTGGACGGCTCAGATCTGCATCTCAGATAGAAGGATGGTCGTTGATTGTTGCGACCCTTCGTTTGGCAGCCAGCGGCATGGTTTAGGGCCGGCATGGCTTTGGCATAGTGTAGGCGCGACCAAAATTATGGTTTTGGTAAAACCGTGATGTTTGGATTTAGTCTGCAAGTTGCCATGCGTTTGGTGGCGAACTTGGACGGCTGAGATCTGCATCTCAGATGAAAGGGCGGCCATTGATTGTTGCAACCCTTCGTTTGGCATCCAGCGGCATGGTTTAGGACCGGCATGTCTTTGGCATAGTGTAGACGCGACCAAAATTAGGGTTTTGGTAAAACCGTGATGTTTGGCTTTGGGCCGCAAGTTGCCATGCATTTGGTGGCGAACTTGGACGGTTGAGATCTGCATCTCAGATGGAAGGGTGGCCGTTGATTGTTGTAACCCTTCGTTTGGCAGCCAGCGGCATGGTTTTGGGCCGACATGGCTTTGGCATAGTGTAGGCGCGGCCAAAATTAGGGTTTTGGCAAAACCGTGATATTTGGATTTGGGCCGCAAGTTGTCATGCATTTGGTGGCGAACTTGGACGGTTGAGATTTGCATCTCAGATGGAAGGGTGGTCGTTGTTTGTTGCAACCCTTCGTTTGAAAGCCAGTATCGTGCATGGTTTTGGCATGTTGGGACGACTGGCATGGTCGGCTTGCCTCGGCGCGGAGATGCGGCTGGCACGGCATGCCATTGGCACATGTGGCATGGTTGGCATGTTATTGGCACACGTGGTGCTGCTAGCATGGTTGGCATGCTTTGGCGTGGAGATGTTGCTGGAACGACATGCCATTGGCACATGTGGTGCGGATGGCATGGTTGGCATACCTTGGCGCGGAGACGTGTCTGGCATGGTGTGGTATTGGCACGGTGGTGCGGCTGGCATGGTTGGCATGCCTTGTCGCGGAGATGTGGCTGGCGCGGCATGCCATTGGCACATGTAGTGCGGTTGGCATGGTTGGCATGCCTTGGTGCGGAGACGTGGCTGGCATGGTTTACCATTGGCACGGAGATGTGGCTGGCACGGCATGCCATTGGCGCATGTGGTGTGGCTGGCATGGTTGGC
>NC_039363.1:88418719-88441746 GCF_003573695.1 Papaver somniferum
CGGAGACGTGGCTGGCATGGTTTGTCATTGGCACGGTGGCGGCTGGCATGGTTGGCATGCCTTGGCGCGGAGACGTGGCTGACATGGTTTTCTATTGGCACGGTGGTGCGGCTGGCATGGTTGGCATGCCTTGGCGCGGAGATGTGGCTGTCACGGCATGCCATTGGCACATGTGGTGCGGCTGGCATGGTTGGCATGCCTTGGCGCGGATACGTGGCTGGCATGGTTTGCCATTGGCACGGCGGTGCGACTGGCATGGTCGGCATGCCTTGGCGCGGAGATGTGGCTGGCACGGCATGTCATTGGCACATGTGGTGCGGCTGGCATGGTTGGAATGCCTTGGCGTGGAGACATGGCTGGCATGGTTTTCCATTGGCACAGTGGTGTTTGAATTAGGGCTTGGTATATATGAAGATGATGTCGGTCAATACTAAGGGTTCTGCCGTAGAACATGACACATATATACAAAAAAAAGGTACCCTGGTAATTCTTACGTAGGCATGCTGATTGATTCAATAAATGCGCTAGTGGTCATGGTGACGTCATGTCAGATGTAAGGTTTTACGATTTTAACCTAAGATAAAAACCACCATCAACAATATATATTACTTTTAGTGTTTTGTCAATCTTGTCAGTGTGTTGTTATTAAATTTTGGTGCAGAACTGAGAACTAGATGATAGACACGTTATAAAACCTTTCTGAATACCTGTTTGGTTCTTTGACAATTGATCTCTTGATTTATTCAACAAATAAAAACATAACACCATTTTAACTTTGTTATTATAAGTGCAATTACATCACAAGTACATCTGCAATCAGTTAGTTATATTTCAAGCTCATTTTATCTCGAATGATTTTATTTCATTTACACAATAATAATAACTCCTCTATCCCCAAAAGAGTGATAATTTTTCTCTCTTTTTTGTCATGATAAAATTTATAATTAACAAATAAAATTGTTAGTATGTAGACTATTGTTTTACTCATATAACTTACGGCGTAATCTAAACCCATTTGTTCCAGTTTACACCTAGTTATGTTAATGTTCAATAATATTAAAAATCTGAATGTTTTAGTAAGAAAAAATTCCGAATGTTTTAATTTTTCTTAATGTTCAGTAAGAAAAAACTCCAAAATCTTACTTATGGGTTATCGTGCAACAAAACAATTATACAATTTTTATAATCTTCACCTGATGTATATTAAGAAACATGATTTAAAAAATATAAAAAATAAGAATAAGAGTTTATTTTATGGGTTACTAGGTATTGACTTATTTTATTCAAAGAAAAAACAAACTATTTAAATTTTTTGTATAAAACACATAGGCCAAGAACTAGTGTCAGCGACAAAAAATTACTTTAAAATTATAACTGAAACCTTGGCTTACAGTTGACTCACATATTTTACCAAAGAAAAAAAAAGGGTTACAAATTTGTATTATGTTTACCGAGGTCCATCATAAAATAAGTTCATTGTTAATACTAGTACAATCTGCATATGAACTTGGGAGAATATCAACTTGGGAGAAGTACCTCATCCTCCTTCACCATCATACTCATCATCATCATTACTAAATTTTTTTCAATAGGTCGATCAAGTCTTTGTTGGGGTTTAGAGCCATCTACGTGCTAATCTTGCGGAAACATATTAGCTAACAAGAAACACTTGATCTCTTGGATTACTCCATGAACATTACTATGATCTAGGATAAGAAGAAGAGAAAGAGAACCACATAGATGCAAGCCATAAACAAAGCAACAAGAAGTAAAGTACTCACGGATTTAACGTGGTTCAACAATATACACAATGTGTGTAATATTGTCTACATCCACCAAACGGCTACGACCTCTTTATTCATTATAGAATCACCATTGAGAATTACACAACTGATTGACTAAATCAATCAATCGACTCACCACAACGTGACTGAACATAAGAACTCTCACAAGCACCCTATAAGATCCAAAGTAGCATCTTCACCCATACGAGATAATGTTTACCACATTATCTACCACAACGAGACGATCTTCTCTACACATCCTGATATAGATTATCATGGACGCCTTCAGCTCAACACCAATAATCTAATCCAGCACCACCAAGATGATCTTCTCCTTAACAAGATGTCTTACTAACATCTCCATATGAATATTCCATAACGACATATCTTCCAACATCGATAAGTATCCCATAAACACCATAATGATGTACTCCTTCCACCATTAGGTCTCTCACATAACCACCTCAATAGGTGGGATGAATCCCTCACATCTCTACGAGATTTACATTGAGGATTGCATGACTAAAACACTTAGCCTAGAGCTCCTTATATAGGAGTCACAAACTTGGTTCCCAAGTATTAGCCTCCTTGGTTTAGGAAACCAACTCATACTAGGAAACCATGGTCCATTAGGCAACCCGTATTATTATATATGGAAGTTGACCCAATTTAGGAAACCCACTGTTTTCTTACAATTCTCCACCTCGGATCATGCATTCATGCATGAGACGATCAACTGTTATCCCTCTATCTTCTGAACATCGATTGCACCATCACTGGTTTCCTACATATCCTCAATAGGAATCAAACCGAAATGTAGTTCATCCAAATTGTTCCATAGAACCTCCACCAGAAGAGATCAAACCAAAATTGAACGTCACCAACTCAGACTTAACAATCCAGCCTACCGGGGATTGTACAAATCTCCACCACGGTGAAAAATCTGACTATTTCAACAACTATCATCATATGATCATCCGTTATGCAACATCTTGAGAAACACCTTACTCCTTTATGTTAACAACTCCACATTGATTGGCACAATTCTAGGTGTATTGCATGCCAACTCAATCAGACCATACAAGATCGTTGTCCATATGCTACCAATCAAACTTAATTACAGTCATCATGCGCCTTTGAGCCTTCGCTACCTCTTGAAACTTGCTCCACCATGAGCACAACTCCATCTCGGCATGCCTTGATCTACCTAAGTTAATGTTCCACTATTCTGAGCCACTAACTCCAAGTTGCGCACCACATCCTTTAGGGTTGACATCCATAAATAATCGATCAACAAATAAAACTACCAAAGTGGCCTTCATGTGTATGCCTAAGCATTACCTTAGCATAACCATAGTCTTCATCTTCGTTTCTAAACTCCAGCCTAGTCAATTGATTCTTCAAACAACTGATCACATACTTGCTCTTTTCCACGAGCATTTCCATGAAAGCGAGTTAACGAGATACTTCAGGTTAGTTTATAATAACCAGCCTCCATGTTAGCTTCCAAGAAACTAACTATCTTGTATGTACCAAAGCATATTGAGCATGACTCTAACTGGCACCAAATACAACCAATCCATGGATCATTTCCACTACGTGCCAATCTCGAGCTCATATCTATGAATCTTGCTTTACGAGCCTATTCCGATTGGATCATGATTCTACGATCATATTTCCCCAATTCAGTTTAACTCTTTTAAAAAAGCTCATAATATCTCCAACCATTGCATACATATCAAACACGTGTCCAGCTTCATAGAGACTTCAACAACTGACACACCATCATTTTCTACATCACCTCAGCAACTTTAACGGTCTTTGACAACAATGTGCTTTTACAGGCATAATTGTGAAGATAGTCTTTTATCAATTTCTTAAGAAAGCATGTAGTTTCGACTTCATGACAATCAAACCACATACTCGGATAGAACTGTGACCATCATCGAAGAATTCACTGCTACCCTCGTAACAATGCATAAAGTTAGACATTCTGTCTTATGCATATCCCTTTACCAATCTTGCTCCAAAAACGTACATCAACGTTCCAAAATCTGATAATCCGTCCTCACACAAATACCCAATCACACCCAGCCATCATCTGAAACCTTAGGTAACTTCCTCAAGCTCCAAGAAATTCAAGACGTTGTTGTTTTTATAACTTGACGGAAACTATATCGTTGCTGAACAAAATTTCTCAATAGAAATTTCTACCTTCATCTCTACAGGCTATGTCACTATTGAAATCAATTTCAATAACTATAGCAGATGAGCAAACCCCCAAATATTATCATTGCTATAATGTTGCTCTCTCCAACAGAAAGTCTCACACTGATCATCGGGAAATCAAATAGCCAATGTATAATAAAAGGTTGATGGAAAAACACGCCGAAATAGTAACCCACTCGAGTTCATGCACCGTGTTTTCTCCAAGTAGTATGCGCTAGCTCCCGTAGCCACACCACCATACACATTGTATTATTGTATCTTTATTCTTTAAACTCTTGAAGTGTCCAAGCGATACCTTTTTAATTCATCACAATGGGTCTTTACCAAAATAAGAATGTATCCGCAACACAAATAGACCAACCTGTTTCTCACAACGGTCTTGCACTTCAACTAGCTCCGATCGACTTCAAATGGTGTATAACAAAAACAACTCTTCGATTGCATGTCATCGGCAATAATCAAAAGATCACAAACTATCTAGCTTCTACCCAACCTATAGCTATGATACCAATTATTGGGGTATCTAACCTAATGTTCTGATACCGATAGTTGGGGTTCAGAGCCATCTACGTGCTAATCTTGCAGAAACATATTAGCTAACAAGAAACACTTTATCTCTCGGATTGCTCCATGAACCTTACTATGATCTGGGATAAGAAGAAGAGAAAGAGAACCACATAGATGCAAGCCATAGACAAAGCAACAAGAAGTAAACTACTCACGGATTTAACGTGGTTCAACAATATACACAATGTGTGTAATATTGTTTACATCCACCAAACGGCTACGACCTCTTTATTCATTATAGAATCACCACTGAGAATTACACAACTGATTGACTAAATCAATCCATCGACTCACCACAACGTGACCGAACATAAGAACTCTCACAAGCACCCTATAAGATCCAAAGTAGCATCTTCACCCATACGAGATAATGTTTACCACATTATCAACCACAACGAGACGATCTTCTCTGCACACCCTGATATAGATTATCATGGACGCCTTCAGCTTAACACCAATAATCCAATCCAGCACCACCAAGATGATATTCTCCTTAACAAGATGTCTTACTAACATCTCCATATGAATACTCCATAACGACATATCTTCCAACATCGATAAGTATCCCATAAACACCATAATGATGTACTCCTTCCACCGTTAGGTCTCTAACATAACCACCTCAATATGTGGGATGAATCCCTCACATCTCTACGAGATTTACATTGAGGATTGCATGACTAAAACACTTAGCCTAGAGCTCCTTATATAGGAGTCACAAACTTGGTTCCCAAGTATTAGCCTCCTTGGTTTAGGAAACCAACTCATACAACCATGGTCCATTAGGCAACCCATATTATATATGGAAGTTGACCCAATTTAGGAAACCCACCATTTCCTTACAGTCTTGTCCTTTCTTTTCTTTGCTGCCTCAGCTGCTGCTGTTTTTGATTCATTTTCTTTCTAGAGTTTCGACCAAAAAATCGAGATAAATGATCATATTTACGGATAATGTGATAATTTGGTGCCATAATATGAGAATATGTTGGAGTATATATTTAAAAACATAGTCTTGTGTTATTTTTTCAAACTTAGAGAAATAGTATGATGGTATTATTTTGGGCACCCACACTATAGACATTGG
Source organism: Papaver somniferum (assembly GCF_003573695.1). Classification (NCBI taxonomy): domain Eukaryota; kingdom Viridiplantae; phylum Streptophyta; class Magnoliopsida; order Ranunculales; family Papaveraceae; genus Papaver; species Papaver somniferum. Next base: position 88,424,384 of record NC_039363.1, read on the forward strand.
GTTCAAGTTCCACCCCATATATTTCCACTAGGGCATGTATACTATATACATATACAAGTGTGTATTGGATTGGCTAGACTCAACAATTTAACACATAATTTAAACAAAACAACAACATCTACATAAGCATATTCAATTTTTTCATCAATTAATGAACCATATTCCCAGTTACTTAACTGGACATATATATCTCCTATTTGGTAAATCTTGTTGGAGACCGTCCCTTTGCAAGTTCTTCAATCAATCTCCGCCAATTCAGGCCTTTCCAATTAGAGGTTTTATCTTCAGATCGAAGGAGAGAAGAAGGAGAATAAGTGTTGTTTCCATTGTATCTTTTAAGATCTGTGAAGAGAGAAAAGAAGATAAAGATAATACTCTTTGGTAGTACTCTGTAATTTGTATGTTGAGGGTATATGATTTTGGGCAGTTTGACGGGGTAGGAAGATAGTTTACGGTGGTACGTGGATCAAGGGGTATCGTTGGAGTTTATGGGTGTATACAGAGGAAGAGCCAAAGGAAATAAAGACGTACATGGAAGAATATTATATTTATAACGGCCACGTGGCACATGAAGATGGATGGACGTTGGATCAAATCTAGAAAACTATACTGGAAAAGGAAGGTGAGATCACAGCCATTAGTTGATCCCAACAGATCAAATCTAGAAAACTGCTATTGTATAAGCATTGATTACATTAGTCCGGGAGCGGGGACTTGGGAGTTGTTGGTGATTCAGAAACTTATTTTCGATGTTTTTAACTTAAACTTCCATTTAAGGTAAAACTTATTTTCAATTAATTTTATTAATTAACTGGTAAGAGGATTTTATGTGTGAATTAAAGCCGAATGTATTCTCACTAAATTGTAATGATTTATTTTAAGTTATAAAAGACCCGTTTTGGAAAAGACGAAGATATAACATTTTTATAATTTTGAGTTCTGAGCAAGTGTCCGAAAGAGTAGTTGTTGGTTCGATTTCTCACAGTGCAGAGAAATCGAACAAGAGATTTATCAACTGTTTATGCCATAGGGTTTTCGACAAAGAGTTGACTGCTAGCACAATCAAGCAGCAGAGTCGCGAAACACTTTAAATGGAGCGACATAGTCCGCGACTCAGCTGTTTGAGATTTGTTTTTGTGTGATTCATTTTGTGTGCAATTGTTCCAACAATTTTAAGGTGATTATTCTATGATGGATAATATAAGGAAGCGTGTTGATAGTACGAACAAACCTTTCAAGTTTGAAGTGTTGCATTTAAGAAGATGGAAAGAAAAGATGTTCTTTTATCTCATTAAGCTGCATCTGATTGTGTCGTTTGTTCATCCTGGAACCTTGGAACATGTTTCTGATAAGACAAGTACCTATGCTGCTAATGATGTTTTTATTGCTGATCCACCTCCTATCGGTGATGCCAAAGTAACTATTTCTCAAACTCCTGAGGAAAAACATAAAGTCATTAACAAATGCGTCGATGATGATTTTGACTGCAAAAAAATATATCCTTAATGTTCTAACTGATGCTTTACAAAAAAAAAGTATGATACCGAGGAAGCTGGTTCAAAAAAGTATGTTGTAAGCCGGTATATGAAATACCAAGTGGTGGATGATAAATCAGTTGTTTCACAAGCTCATGAACTTCATAAAATTGTCCATAAAATACTGACCGGAGGTATGAAAATTGATGAACAATTTCAAGTAGCTGTAATGATTGACAAGTTGCCACCTAACTAGAAAGATTTTCATAATGATTTTGCGTCACAGGTTTAAAGAATTTTCTCTTGAAAGTTTGATTGTTAAGCTCAGGGTTTCGAACTCATGCGAGTTTGAAACCTAAAAAAAGGATATGAAACCTAACCAGTACCAAAAGAAAGGAAAACTGTAAGGAACCTCAAGCTCGTCAACGTTATTAGACTAGTCAAGAGACGTCTTAGTCGCTAATAACTCGATTAGTTTAATATGAACGTTAATTAATAGATATTAATCTAACAATGATTTGGATACGAAACTAGTGCCGCTGGATAGATCTCGAAAAGTTAGGCGAAATGGACTACTCGAGTGTGTCATTCGGATATCGGACGAAGAAGATATCTGTTATATTAGGTGAAGGGTAAAATGGTCATTTCATATTAAAGTGTTATCAATGCAACCGACTTTTCTTATCAGGGCACCCTTTGTGTATAACTCAAAAGCATATTGATAAGGTCGAGATTTTTTATTTCTCTTTCATTTTCTTTTCTCCTTCTTCTTCTGTTCTTCGCCTCTGGCGATTCCGTGGGAGAATTGTAAGATTTGAGTGAGACTTGATGATGATAATCATTTGGTGATACTAATAGATGATTAAGGAGATAGTATGGTTGATGTCTATGAAGAAGAGCAGCCAGGGTTCGAATGTGAGATGAATTGTATTTAGGGTTTCCCTGTGAATCGATGAAGTTAAGGATGAAAATGAGTTTAAGATCGAGAGATGAAGAATATAGTTACGGGTAGATGAATAACAACGGGTTGAGGTTAAATTGCACTTTTGAAGGTTTTTTGTAGAAGAATCAAATAATTAGGGTTTGTCAGAAGATTATTTAGAAGCTCGATTAGATATGAATTAGATGGAACTTAAGATGGGTTTGTCATGAATTGGAGTATGGGGTTGAAGAATAACTCAAAGTTGAGGATAAGGGTTAGATTTCGTTTTAATGAAGGTTCTTGGATGTTGGATGTGGTGAACTGACATCTAAGGGAGGAGATTTTAATGGTTTGTCTGAGAGGAATCTTCTTGAGGTAATTGTTCTTCTGATCTATTCAGTGAAGTTATTTAGTGTTATTGATTGAGTTTGTGTAGTTGATAACTGATCTAAGGATTGAGTTGGGTATGTAATGGGGTTTGGAAGTTTTTTTGTGTTACAGAGCATTGTCTTATGTTAGGTTATCCGCAGTTAGTGATGATGAAGAAAATAAGTTTTGGATTGGAATTGAATTATGGTCATAGGTGGTTGTGTTGAGAGTTGAGTTACAACAGTGAATGTGTCATGTTGATGGTGTTGATATGAACTGAGTTTGAATAGGCTGTGAGAGTTTGTAATTGAGTTGTGATGCAAGCTGAGATGATGTTGAGATATGAGATACTCTTGCAGGTGGTAGCAACTTATGAAGAAGTACAAGGCTTAGAATTTGTTCATGGGACTTATAGTTATAATGTGGTGGAGTGTTGTGTAGGTGGTAATACTGAAGTTGAGTTAAGTAAAGAATCTTATGCTATTGTTCTGCGTTTGATAATTCGAGTTAATTGGGAGGAATTGAAGATATAGATGAGTGTTAGGATATTGCAACAGATTGGTTTAGTAATGGGGCTGGTGTTGGTGCTTTGAAATGGCAGTGCTGGAGTAGACTTGATGTTGAAGGATATGAAATTGTTTGGTTAGTGATACTGTTCTGAGATGCAGTTTGAGTTGTTTGAGTTAAGAATATTAGTTGTATATACTGCTACTTATGGAATGGAATGAAAGGAAAAGTGGAAGATGGTGGTTGTGTAAATGTGTTGAGGAATTATGTTAGAATATAGGAATGGGGTTGAACTTAACTTATAGTGGTGATGATGTCGCAGTTCATGGGGTTGGTTGTGATATCACTGATATGGATGTATGTAGATGGGATTGCAACTGCTACCTAAAGGTAAGCATGAATTTTACTTGGAATTGAATGATGAAGTTGTTCTGTTTTTGTATTGAAGTTGTAGAATTATTTTAAAGGGAATAACTTGTGTAATGAGTAACTGAATAGAACCAAGATGATTATGTTCTTGTAATTGTAATAGAGTTTATACCTGTTAGTCATCCCAGTAAGTCTAGCTGACTTACCTGACTCAGACTATCTGACTGAGTTGAATCAGTTTAACTCAGTTGACCCAACTTGACTCAGTAAACCTTGACTGAGTTGGTTTCTTTGACCATTTACCCTGGACTTTAACCATGACTTACGTTGACTGTTAATTGACCTCGTTGACCGTTAATTGACCAGATGGATCGGGTCTTAGTTTATGGAGATGGTTTGTTGGGCTTGGGATTATAGTTAGTTTCCTATTCTGACGTATTGGACCCTTATTGTCTGGTTTAGCATTTGATTCCTCTAAAAATTTGTGGATGTTCGATGTTCATAAGATTTAGCTATTGGACTTTAGAATCGACCTAATTGAAATAGTAGACCTTTAGAAATGCAAGAGATGGGTAATGAAGATGTGTAGAATCATAATGGGCCTAGAACCATTCAATAGAACTATATGATTATTGTTAGAGCATTGCTCGGTCGACCTCACATGCATTGCTATCTCAAGCATGTTTGTCAATGTTAGTGATCAAAACTATAAGTCTTGATTTCTAGTCTACTATAGATAATCCTCGGACTAGAGGAACCGGTGGAACTTCTCGATGAAAAGGGTATGTGAAGACTTGAACTTATCTATCACTCAAAAGTCTATCTATTCTATCTCCTACTTCTTAAGACAAAAAATCGTATGCTATATATAGACTTAGATTATACACATTTGGTATTTCGAGCCGAGTATACCTCGCCTATCTATATCTCGAAATATATGTTGGTCAGCGTTTCGCTTCGACCAAGTTTATCTTTACCTAGTATGTTTCAATCATCTTGAAAATTGCTTTGACGAGAAATGGTGTAAAAACTATATAACGTCCTCTAAGAATGTTTCAATGATTGGAATGAGAGTTTAGATTACATAACCAATGATGGACATAAGTATTGTTGTGGAAACACATATGTGCATAAGTCCTATTCCTTGAACCAAAGTTTGTGAAATTTATTGATCAAGAGAAACCGGTAGAATGGCGTGAGCCAAGTCCGCGAACTACCGAACTTCTCATCCAAAGAAATTCTACTGGAGTTGACAAACTAGCTGCGTGTACTAGTCCGAGAACCCAGTCCGCGAACCGACGGAAAGTTTTTGCCGAGATTTTATGCTGGAGTTTGTAAACTCTTCCCGGTTGCTTAATTCCGCGAACCTAGTCTGCGAACTTAAGAAGGTTGTATATCTGAAGATAATTTTTGAACTTAAACTTATAAAGACTAAGGAATGCAGGATGCAAACCGTGGCTATAAAGTTCAACCGATTCAAGTGAATCAAATCATCTTTGCTTCAATTGTGTCTTGTGTAGTTACATAAGATTTCCTTGCAATTGAACAACTCTCTAACTAGTTCATTTGAGTCATTTGAACTAGTTATGGTTAAGAAGAACATGGTTGATATGAGATGCTCATATGGCTAACCTTTGGGTTAACTATTGTTGAACCAACAAGTGCATACGTTTAGGTACTGTTAACAAACCTAGAAACATGCATTTCAATTGTGTATAACAATCTAGGTTTTCGATATAACAATTGAGAAATATTAGCTTGAATCTAAATCAGGTTTTCATCTAACGGTGAATATTGATTGCTTCGTTACCAAGGTAACTTGATGGCAAAACCTGATTTGAAAGACTATATAAAGGAGACATCTAGTATTGTGTAAAACTAATCCCCACACCTTAGGTGTGATACTAGTTTTACATGCTAAAGTCGTTTCTCCTTTAACCTTTGTTTTTCTTCTTCTAAAACCAGGTTAACGACTCAAAGACTTCAATGGGATTGTGAAGCCAGACCGATACTACTTTTATCGTAGTTGTGTGATCTGATCTTGCATCTTCTATCGTACGAGTACAATCAGATTGATTGGCTTGAGATTGATATCTCCGATAGGAAAGATATAAAAGGTAATCACAAACATCTTCGTCTCATTGTTTGTGATTCCGCAACATCTTGTTTCGCTACCATACGATTAAGATTGTTGTGAGGTGATTGATTAATCTAGGATGTTCTTCGGGAATATAAGACCGGATTATCAATTGGTTCCTGTTCACCTTGATTATTATCAAAAGACGGAACAAAAACTTTAGGGTTTATCTGTGGAGACAGATTGATCCTTTGATAGACTTATATGTGTGAGACATATTTGTTTCTTGTCAAAGCCTGCGATTTTGGTTCGTAACAACTCTTAGTTGTGGGTGAGATCATCTAAGGGAATCAAGTGCGCAGTATCCTGCTGGGATCAGAGGCGTGGGGAGTGCAACTGTACCTTGGATCAGTGGGAGACTGATTGGGGGTTCAACTACATTCCAGTCCGAAGTTAGCTTGGAGTAGGCTAGTGTCTGTAGCGGCTTAATACAGTGTGTGTTCAATCTGGACTACGTCCCGGGGTTTTTCTGCATTTGCGTTTTCCTCGTTAACAAAATTTCTGGTGTCTGTGTTATTTCGATTTCCGCATTATATTGTTTTATCTTTATAATTGAAATAATACGGGTTGTGCGTTAGATCAATCAATTGGAGAATCCGACCTAACGGTTGTTGATTGATATTGATTGACACTTGGATATTGGTCTTTGGTATCATCCAAGTTATTCCTTGTGTTTGATTAAGGACTCGCTAATTTCTATTTGCTCGAGTAAATCAAAAAAAGAGAGAGATATTAACTCCTTGAGATACTTCAACTTAGATTGAGTCTGACTGTCTAGTTGATTCTCTATAAAGTATTTCGGATTTAGTCCATACAGATTGCTAAGCGAAATATTGGGTGGTGTTGTTAGACCCCCTCCTTTTCAGTTGGTATCAGAGTAGGCAAACACATTTAAGGCCTTACAAGTCTGTGTTTGTAGCGATATGACTCTATGGACAAGAGTACTATCTCTGATAAACGCGTCGCCAGAAATAAAAGTTTTATCTCGTTAAAATCTGTTAAAGAGAAAGATTCTTCAATATCGAATATAGACGAACCTTGTGTTCTGACGAGACAGACTAACATCGGCATGAGTGATCCCGATTACCCTTCGAAAGATAGCATCTCTATTAATAAATGAGACTAAGCTAAAGAGAGTGAACTGATTCTAAACCTTGTTAGAATCCAAGCTGATAGATTCAATCGGTTGAAGCACCATGTCAATGTTCTACTTGGTGTAATAAGAGATTGCAAATCCAAAGTAATACTGAAGTTCAGTCTTCGTGTACGGCTCTTGAAGCTAGCCTCAGAATAGATGCCTTGGAAATTGAACATCGCTTGAGTAAACTCTCTATTCAAGGATGCTCAAAGCAATCTAATATGCCAAGTACTCCTGACACAACTAATGGTTCTTGCTCATAAGTAAAAACGGAAGCCCCTTCCAGTAAAAAGGATGTGTCTGAAGTCGTCATCACCCAAAGATGTTGCACATCAAATGGAGGGAAGAAATCTTCTAACGATGATATTAAGACTATACTATCTAATCAGTCTGATGATCAGAAAGTATGTCTTGTCTGTGAGACATAAAGTTCTGTTAAACAGAAGGGAACCTCTAAGTTGAAAAAAGACTCCTTGGATCAACTTCAACATACCTTATATTTAATTCTTAAAGGTGTAACTCACATTCGTATGACTAAACCTATTGGTTTTCGCACCTACCCTGTGTATTTTACCAGTAAAGTCAGTTCAGTGAGTTCCTCGAATGCTCAACAACAAAACAGACGTCGTAATAAACATCATTTAAAAGAAGGTCGTGTAACGATCTCTAGAAATAACGATGTCCCTAATGAGAAAGGAAGTTCAGGAGGAAGAATAGAAATTGATGAAATGAGAGATAATCTGAAAAATATAATTGAAAGGTATAAAGAATTCATCAACAGGTTGTCTTCCTCGTCAAATTAAAATTCTTCGGGTAAAAACTCAAACTATGTCTCGTACTTTGATGACAGTAAGTTTTATGATAATTTCTCACATAAAAAGGGATCCCTCTCTAGATTCAGGAGGAAAGAGAGACTTGACTATAAACACAAATCTCTTGATGAGCTCATGGATCATACTTGTGCTAACTAATCACAAGGTTTGAAGAGCTTACTCATAAAAACCCTGTTGAGTAAGATGTGTTAATAATCAAGTATACTTTTGGCATCTGCGTCTGTTGTGTTGAGCTATCTTCTTATCATCCATAGATAAACTTTTTTTTGCAAAGTTGTTGTGCTTAAAGTATTATTGTGTTTAATTTTTTTTCTTTGTTTTCTTTAGGAAGTCTTCGTTTGAGTCTAGATTTTTGCTACAATTATGCTCAAAATTGCTTTCCTGTACTTTGAAATTTTTCGAGTCTTTTGTTGCAAAAGTCCCTCTTGGGCCTTATTCTTTCTTGGGGGTCATGTTGTACTCAAACGGATGACCGCGTTCTGGCACGAGTCACCTGTTTAAGAAAACCCTAGAATCCATTCCTTAGAAAACCCTTATATACTCACATATTGAGTTACAAACGTCACGTACGCATACTCTAGGTTGATTTCTGGGTTGCCAAGAATGTCTTCTTCATCTTGATATGGTGGTTTTGCAAGAGGATTCCTTGGTGAAGGTTTTGTTGAGTCTAAGAAGAAGAGAACCCTTGTAGAAGAAGATCATCCGAATGCTTCATGTTACTTTGCCTATGTTCATGAGAATGTTGAAAAGGATGATATGATTTATGCTGAAGTTGTTCATCACTTTCTTAAGTACTTTGGGGAAGCAAAACAACATCTTGTCGATACTCTAAAAGGTCTTGATGTGGTAAAAACTGAGCTGGAAAAGGTTGTCTCTGACCTTGGTCTCATAAAATCTCAAATCAAGGATCTTCGCAAAGAGAATCATCTTTCCGATGATGCAAAGGAAGCTGTTGATCACAAGCTCGGGGACCCTATGCTCCGAGAGGATCATGAACCGTCTATCTCATCGTTGTTCGTGTTCAGGATAGAGCTGGATTCTTCTTTTAGCTTGTTGTTGATGTGATTTTCAAGTTGAGTTGTTGTAGTAGTAAGTTCGTTGAGATTTGTGAAAGCAAAAGATTTTAGACTTATAAAACTTAAAAATAGAAAACTTGTTGCAAAATTAATTTCAAGATTTAAAAATAACCAAGACACTGATTCCACTATTACACATGAATGAATGATGGTAAATAACCACAAACTCTAATTATCTTTAAGTCTCTTATTTCTTAACTCACAAATAATCAGGCAAATTCTCAAATATTAATTGTATTCCCTAAGCATAGATTATCTAAACAAAGTATAACCTATCAAATTGAATCACAAGTAATTAAGAAAATCATGCAAACAATTTAAAACTCTGCAAAGCAGTGATTGAGTGAATTATAAATTATAAATTAGAGAGAATAAAATAGTTACAAATTATTCATGCGTGAATAGCTTCCTCATTGCCTTGGTTGTGGGAGAATTAACTCATCATCATGATGGAAACACACTCAAAATTCATTTTTATTGCTCAAAGGGTGTTTACAAAGATGAAATGGAGAAAATCTATTAAAAACCGGGTTTGTAACAGTTATAAGTGTTACAAACCTAACTGTTACAGAGAACGATATATGTAAACTGTCGCTGATGTTGTAACATACGACCCTCACCCCTCTGTCGTTGTCACTGTTGATAAACGACTGTCTCTGTGGGTCTTTTGTTCTTCGTGTTCTTCACAGTAGCAGAAATGGTGATTTCTGCAACTTGATTTTCTCGACTCTGTGATGCTCTATAATCTCCCAAACTCTCCGTCAAACATCGACCGAAAATCACACAGTTCTGTTTTTCCATTTTACCGCCAAAATTCAGTTTCAAATGAGGAAGATGATGGTTGCCTCCTATCCAGAGTATGGGCGCCTTTAACAGCTGGGTGCCTGGGGGTGCCCTTATCCAAAATGAGGGTGCCTTTAGTACTTTTCCGGGGGTGCCCCGAGCAACTTTTCGAGCCGAATTTTCCAAAAATGTTTATTTCCCAAAAATACCTACAAACACATAAAACACCATAATAAGTACGAAATCGAGTACCAACAATACAGAACATTGAGGACAAATTAGACACGAATATGTGTATATCAAATACCCCCAAACTTATTATTTGCAAGTCCTCGAGCAAAAGTAATCTAGAAAAATAAAATCCTAACTCTCTAGGTGGCCCTAGCGACCGAGATATAGTCTCGGGAGGGTTTACCAGAGGTGTACCCACAAAACCATTACTCCAGACCCTAGCTATCTACGCAGAACCTTGGAAGGCACTAAAGAATCTCCTTGGTTGGCATACAAACATTGACTATAGGAGGAAGTACCCTGATGCGAAATTCCAATTGTTGTACAGGAGTTTGCACTCAGCATACTATAATTCATATATAAGTGACAGAGCTCTACTCAGATAGTTTCTAGACATCATAACCGGAGTCAACCAATCACATGGAATGATTAAGAAGATGGATAAAGAAAAATAGATGGTTTAAAGTGAACGGTGTTTCCCATATCTGTCTGAAGGCCTCTGCCAAGATGAACCTATCCTAATGGACTGAGATACCGGTCTGACAATATCAACACAGCTGGCATATACAAGGGCACCAGTGGTCGATAAACCTAACTCTAGGTCAACACAACTGGCATATACAAGGGCACCAGTGGTCGACTTTATTGAATTTATTCCGGTTGATCTGATGGTTTGGTCTCGATTTTTTTTTTTTGTATCTCAATCACTCTATTTCACCTAGCAATGGTAATAAATTGAGTCGTGTGCCCCACCAAATCACTTAAGAAATAAAAACATAAGGGATTAGGATTCAACGAGTTATGGCGAAACTACCATGTTTTTTTTTTTAATTCTAACACCTGAGCTCTGTGATTTTATGAATAGACTCTTTAGATGTTTCCATCTAATCAGATTGGTTCCTCAATTCCTACAACCAAGATGTTCCCATCCACTTAGATTGGTTAGTGCCAACCTTAATAAGCATAACTTTCTAGGCTCTGGAGTTTATTTATTGCAACTAAAAGCTAACAAAAAGTTTCTTTCCCACCCCCAAACTTAAATCTAACATTGTCCTCAATGTTTATAATGAAAGAGCAATACCAAAAAGCAAAGTAACATGAGGAATCAGTAAAGAGAGAAGTCGGAAAGATAGTACATGGGTGAAGAGAAAAATAAAAAACTAATATACAACATACAATCGCCTCGATGGTCAATCAAGGGTGAACAGGGTCCTCCAGAGGGACCTCCTCAACATCCCTTGTAGGAAAGGGCTCTAAAAAGGGTTTCAATCTCTGACCGTTAACCTTCGAAGAACTACTACCATCTGGTGTCTCGATCTCAACAGCTCCATGAGGAAAGACAGCGCGAACAATAAAAAGACCCGTCCACCGAGAATGTAACTTCCCAGGGAAAAGATGCAAGCGGGTATCATACAGAAGAACTTTTTGACCTGGATAAAATGACTTTCTTAAAATATTCTTATCATGCACAAGTTTCACTTTGTTCTTATACTCCTTCCCACTATCGTAAGCATCTATACGAATCTCTTCCAACTCATTGAACTGGAGTTTCCTATGGGCTCCTGCCTTGTCAAGTGAAAAGCTTCTTAACAGCCCAATAAGCTCTATGTTCTAACTCAACAGGTAAATGACATGCCTTTCCATACACAAGCCGATAAGGCGACATTCCAATGCGGGTCTTAAACGCAGTACGGTAAGCCCATAAGGCATCAGTAAGCCTAGACGACCAGTCTTTCCGATTAAGATTAACAATTTTCTCTAATATATGTTTTATCTCCCTATTGGAAACCTCTACTTGACCACTAGTCTGTGGATGATACGGGGTAGCTACCTTATGTGTAATACCATATTTCTTCATCAAAATCCTAAAAGGTCCATTACACAAGTGCGACCATCCATCACTAATTATAGCTCGCGGTGTACCAAAACGTGTAAGTATATTATTTTTCAAGAACTCAATCACAACCCTATGGTCATTGGTTTTACACGCAACCGCCTCAATCCACTTAGATACATAGTCTACAGCGACAAGGATGTAAAGGTTACCAAAAGAATTAGGAAACGGACCCATAAAGTCAATACCCACACATCAAAGACCTCAACAACTAAAATAGGGTTCAAGGGCATCATGTTCCTACGGGAAATGGTTCCTAACTTCTGGAAACGCTCACAAGTAACACAGTGACTATGGGAGTCTTTAAACAACGAAAGCCAATAGAATCCACACTGCAATATCTTAGCAGTAGTCTTCTTAGCACTAAAGTGACCCCCACAAGCATGATCATGAAAAAAGGAAATAATACTGGACTGGTCACTCTCAGGTATACATCTCCTAATAATATGGTATGTAAAATACTTAAACAAATAAGGATCATCCCAAAAGAAATGCTTCACCTCGGCTAAAAACCTATAACGATCTTGTTTACCCCAATGTTGGGGCATTCGACCAGTAACAAGATAATTCACTATATTCGCATACCAAGGTGCTTGGGTAACAAAGAACAGTTGTTCATCAGGAAAACTATCCCCAACAGGAGGAGAATCATGAAGGGTATCCATAACAAGCCTAGACAAGTGGTCTGCTACTACATTTTCTGCACCTTTTTTATCTCTAATGTCTAAGGAAAATTCCTGCAACAATAGGATCCATCTAATCAATCTAATTTTAGTATCCTTCTTGGAAAGAAGACACTTCAAAGCAGCATGATCAGTAATGATTATGACCTTAGAACCTAAGAGGTGGGATCTAAACTTGTTTAAGGCAAACACAATAGCTAATAGTTCCTTATCCGTAGTGGTATAATTCAACTGGGTATCATTCAGAGTTTTGCTAGCATAGTAAATCACATGAAGTAACTTATTTTCTCGTTGACCTAGCACAACACCAATAACATAATCTGAAGCATCACACATGATCTCAAAGGGTAGGTTCCAGTTGGGTGCCTAGACTATGGGGGCAGTAGTGAGTAAATTCTTAAGCTTCTCAAAAGCCTCTAAACAAGCATCATCAAAGACAAACTTAACGTCTTTTTCAAGCAAATTGCAAAGAGGTCTAAAATTAAGCTAAAATCCTTAATGAATCGACGATAAAAACCTGCATGCCCCAAGAATGACCTAATATCTCTTACAGTTTTTGGGACCTGTAAAGTTTTAATAAGATCAACTTTGGCTCTATCTACCTCTATACCCTTCAAATATACGATATTCCCTAGAACAATTCCTGAACGAACCATGAAGTGACATTTCTCCCAATTAAGCACTAAATTCTTTTCCTTACACCTAGTCAAAACTAATGACAAATGATGCAAGCAATCATCGAAAGACGAACCAAACACTGAAAAATCATCCATAAAGACCTCTAAGAACCGTTCTACCATGTCAGAAAATATTCTCAACATACAACGCTGAAAGATCGCAGGGGCATTACATAGCCCGAAAGGCATGCGTCTATACGCAAAGGTACCAAAGGGACAGGTAAAAGTGGTTTTCCCTTGGTCTTCTGGGGCAATAACAACCTGATTATAACCGCAGTATCCATCTAAAAATCAATAATGGCTACGTCCAGCTAATCTCTCTAGCATTTGGTCGATGAAGGGCAGGAGAAAGTGGTCCTTCCTGATGACCTTGTTCAATTTCCTATAGTCAATATAGACACGCCAACCCGTGGTCACACGGGTTGGGATTAACTCATTGTTATCATTCTGGACTACAGTAATACCAGATTTCTTGGGAACAACCTGAACGGGGCTGACCCACTTACTGTCTGAAATGGGGTAGATAATGCCTGCATCTAACAGCTTAAGAACCTCGGTTCGAACTACTTCTTTCATATTAGGGCTCAGTCGACGTTGCATCTCCCTAGAAGGTTTGGTGTCACTCTCTAAATAGATTTGATGCATACAATCAATAGGACTTATACCCTTAATGTCTTCTATGGTCCACCCTAAAGCTTCCTTGTTATTCTGAAGGACGGTCACTAGCCTACTTTCCTGATCACTATCCAAGTCGGATGCTATAATCACAAGTAAAGTTTCAGATGGGACTAAAAACACATACTTCAGGGAATCTGGTAATGGTTTAAGGTCCAACTTAGGAGGCTTTTCTAACGAAGGAACTAGGGTAGACTCAGAAACGGGTAGAGGTTCGAACTTAGATTTCCAGCCATTACTAGTGTCTATCAAAGGGGTTGACTCTAACAAAGTATTCACCTCATTAATCGCATCGTCATCATCAAAATCAATCCCAAAGTGGGTTAGGCATTTCTCTAATGGATCTTCTAACAAAGTATTTGGTAATGACTCCTCGACTAATGTTCCTATCATGTTCACCTCTTCTATGCTCGAGTTATCTAGTTCATAGGGTAGCTTACTAATATTAAAAATGTTCAGCTCAATAGTCATATTACCAAAAGACAAATTGATAATACCATTTCGACAGTTAATGATCGCATTGGATGTATCTAAAAACGGGCGACCTAAAATCACTGGTATTTGGTTCTCTGGGTCAGGGACAGGTTGGGTATCTAGGATAACAAAATCCACTGGATAAATAAACTTGTAGACCTCAATAAGAACGTCCTCGATCACACCACGAGGAATTTTAACGGACCTATCAGCTAACTGAAGTGTCATCTGGGTAGGTTTCATCTCACCAAGTCCTAGCTTAAGGTACACATGGTATGGCAGTAAGTTCACACTGGATCCTAAGTCAAGCAAAGCTTTCTCGACATGGTATTTACCTATTGTACAAGAAATAGTAGGGGATCCTGGGTATTTATACTTAGGAGTAGTGGTATTCTGAATAATAGAACTCACATGGCTAGATATGAAGGCTTTCTTCTGGACACTAAGTTTTCGCTTTCGCGTGCACATATCCTTAAGAAACTTGGCATAAGCGGGAATCTGCTTAATCGCATCTAACAATGGGAGGTTGATAGTAACCTGCTTAAAAACCTCTAATATATCATTAAAGTTGGACTCCATCTTAGTTGGAACTAGCAGCTGGGGGAACGAGACTCTGGGAACAAAGCCGGTCTCAGCATGACCCTCATTGGTCTCTTTGGAGACTCTATCAGTCTCCTCATTTTCTGGCTCAGAAGGGTGAACTACAGCATGTTCACTATCAGGCATGGCAACCTTATTGTCAACTTTCTTTCCACTCCTAAGGGTTGTTATAGAATTCGCATGATTGTACGATTTCTCTCCTTTAGGGTTAGGATCAGTTTGACTATGGAACCTTCCATCTTATCTTTCACTAAGAAACTTAGTTATTTGGCCGACTTGAAGTTCTAAGTTAGCAAGAGACTGGGAATTATTCTTAAAATTCTGCTTGGTTTCTTCTTGAAACTATAGTGGTTCTTTGATAACATCTCATGGTTCTTTTATAACATAGTAAGGGTTTCTTCTAAGGTGGAGATCTTTTTCTCATTCTGAAACTGGGGTTGACCTGAAGAGTTCTTAGCATAACCAAAACCTGAGGGAGGCTGAGAATTACTAGACTGTCCTTGATTCTGACCCTTAGACCAAGAAAAATTAGGATGGTTTCTCCAACCAGAGTTGTAAGTCTCTGAGTATGGGTCAAACTTCTGACGATTCTCAAACCTAGCATTGTTATAGACAGCATGGGCTTGCTCTTCACTAACCTGACCTTCCCAAAAATGAGTTATTGGGTTCTACTCCACAACTAGACACTTGAGAGGCTCTAAACCTATCATCAGGTTCAACAAGAGACCTATGTTTAGGATGATTCAATTCCAAAGCTTCTAACCTTCTAGACAAAGAAGCAAACTTAGCATCAGACCCGAAGCTTGTATCTACCACATTGGTGCTACTTCTATTGACCAAGAGTCTTTTGGGGGGTTCAACACAAGACTCCCACTGTTGGGATTTTTCAGCGATAACTCCTAAGAAGGTAAAAGCATCATCAACACTTTTACTAGTGAACTCACCAGCGCACATAGACTCAACCATGGCTTTGGTTGAATAGTCTAGACCATCATAAATAATCTCTACGAGTTTCATCTTATCAAATCCATGGTGAGGACACTGGGATAGTATATCATTGAATCTCTCTAAAAACCTATAAAGAGACTCTCCCTCTTGTTGCACACTAGCACTAATTTTCTGCCTAACAGATGCAGTTTTATGCTTAGGGTAGAATTTTATATAGAAAGCAGCAATAAGTTCCTGCAATGTTTCAATGGATTCAGGTGGTAGGTTGTTCAGCCATGTCTTGGCTTTATCTCTCAAGGAAAAGGGAAACATCTTAAGTTTCAAGACTTCATCAGTAAGGTCTTTTATTCTAATTGTCCCACAAATTTCCTCAAAGTCCCTAATATGAAAATAAGGGTTCTCATCATCTTTCCATAAGAATATAGGGATCATCTGAAGAATACTAGGTTTTATCTCGAAATTAGCCGTAGTGGCTGGCAATTTAATGCACAAAGCTCGGGTGGACCTAGTTGGGAACATGTAATCTTTCAAAGTTGCCATCACTGGCACAACTGAAGTACTAGGGGTATTTTCCTCACGAAGAGACAGATTCTCAAAACTGAAGTTTCCAAAAACAGGGCTCTCAAAAGAAGAGTCTTCGAGCTCCCCGCTTCCACAACAAGAACTACTAGGTTTTTCACTAATCAATCGACCTAGATTATCTCTTTTCCAAGCCCGTTTTCTAACGACCTCGGGCATACACTAGAAAAACAAAATAAAAAGAAAGAAATCCTAAAAGGAATGGAAGTTCTATGCAAACACAAACAAGGCTGACTCCACCACAACAAACCTACTGATTTCTAGCAAACAAAAAGCATGATGGATCCATTTAGATTGTTTCTAGACCAGCTTTTAATCCTTCGAAAGGGAATTCATTACAATCTAAGCAAACCCCTCTGGAATCAATCCGAGTTTAAGTAAGTTGAATCGAGATGAGGGAAGCTTAGTGGAGCTTTGATACCCAAGGCCTCACCGGCGTTACAAGGCGGCGTATTCAACTCACAGAAACCATCATAAACTTTGAAGCATGCTTAAAAGAGTAACCAATATTTTTCGAATGACTTTCCTATTAAGCTCGTTACCCTATAGGTCTCGTTCTAGTCAAATTTTAGGCTTAGGTTCGCGTTTGGTTTCGTTTTCCTAAGGAGGGCAAGAAGGGAATGGTGATGAAATCCGAACCCTTATCTTGTATGGCCAGTCCTTGCCCTTTACTAGGAAATTAAAGAAGCCGTTTTCAAATCCTCAGCATATATGCAAACGAGGAATACAGTAACTTGCTGACAGGGGATTCACAAGTGTTTCGACAAACTTACCTCCCGTACCAGACGGGGGATGAACCGCTGAAGTCGACTCAGGCCACGACTCCTATGTCATGTACGAACCCGAGGGGCCGAGGCGATATCATAATCGCCGTCCTTCTCTGCAAACAGTTTATATTTAAACCACCCTTCCGAAGGGTTTGTAAAAAATAAAGTCCCAAAGTCCACAACCCAAAAATATAGTGCAAATGAAAAAAAAATCCAAAAAAAAAAA
>NC_039363.1:88441941-88545016 GCF_003573695.1 Papaver somniferum
AAAAAGAAAAAAAAATGTTTCTCTCTTTCTCTTTTTTTTTTTAATTAATTTTTATTCTCCTTTTCTTTCGCTCCTTTCGCTTTGTTTTTACTCCGAATCTTTAAGTATTCACCAAAAGGTTTGGAAAATTTTTCTTTCGCTCCAAACTCCAAAATCTGTAAGGAAAAGACAAAAACCCAAAAACGTAAAGAAGAATAAATAAAATAAAAATGAAAAACAAATAAAAACCTAAGAAAAAATCTAAAAACTCTAGCCTAAAGACAAATCCGCGTCGGTGGCGCCAAAAAATGATGTGATTTTCAAGTTGAGTTGTTGTAGTAATAAGTTCGTTGAGATTTGTAAAAGTAAAAGATTTTAGACTTATAAAACTTAAAAATAGAAAACTTGTTGCAAAATTAATTTCAAGATTTAAAAATAACCAAGACACTGATTCCACTATTACACATGAATGAATGATGGTAAATAACCACAAACTCTAATTATCTTTTAAGTCCCTTATTTCTTAACTCACAAGTAATCAGGCAAATTCTCAAATATTAATTGTATTCCCTAAGCATAAATTATCTAAACAAAGTATAACCTATCAAATTGAATCACAAGTAATTAAGAAAATCATGCAAACAATTTAAAACTCTGCAAAGCAGTGATTGAGTGAATTATAAATTATAAATTAGAGAGAATAAAATAGTTACCAATTATTCATGCGTGAATAACTTCCTCATTGCGTTGGTTGTGGGAGAATTAGCTCATCATCATGTTGGAAACACACTCAAATTCATTTTTATTGATCAAAGGGTGTTTACAAAGATGAAATGGAAAAAAGCTATTAAAAACCGGGTTTGTAACAGTTATAAGTGTTACAAACCGAACTGTTACAGAGAACGATATATGTAAACTGTCACTGATGCTGTAATATACGACCTTCACCCCTCTGTCGTTGTCATTGTTGATAAACGACTGTCTCTGTGGGTCTTTTGTTCTTCATGTTCTTCACAGCAGCAGAAATGTGATTTCTGCAACTTGATTTTCTCGACTCTGTGATGCTCTATAATCTCTCAAACTCTCCGTCAAACATCGATCGAAAATCACACAGTTCTGTTTTTTCATTGTCCCGCCAAAATTCAGTTTCAAATGAGGAAGATGATGGTTGCCTCCTATCTAGAGTATGGGCGCCTTTAACAGCTGGGGTGCCTGGGGGTGCCCTTATCCAAAATGAGGGTGCATTTAGTACTTTTCCGAGGGTTCCCCAAGCAACTTTTCGAGCCGAATTTTCCAAAAATGTTTATTTCCCAAAAATACCTACAAACACATAAAACACCATAATAAGTACGAAATCAAGTACCAACAATACAGAACATTGAGGACAAATTAGATACGAATATGTGTCTATCAGTTGCCTAGTATGTCTTCTTTTTGGTTTAGTTGGAAGAATAACTAGTGCCTTGAATAGCAATGGTTGTGACTACACATAGTTATTATGTTTCATCTTCTTGTGTTTATTTTTTAGGTTTTTTGATTAAAATTCTAAAAATATTTGGAGGATGATGGTTTGCAGTATTAATCTTTTGATTTGTTATATTGCAATTGTTTATGGGATATTGGTGTTTACGTCCATGAACTATGTTGTCTCATATTTTGTCAAAAGTAAAGTCGTTCATGATCGGTATTCACATATTGATTTAAGGATGAATAGACTTTTGACAAATACAAAAGTTAAGCCTATATTGTCAAATTCTTTGATGGAAGGTAGGTTAAAATCTTTTGTTTGCAAGGATTATGTCTATTAATTATTGTTATGCATATAATGATTGAAGATAAAATGAATCCTCGAGTATTCCGCAGTAATGATCATCCTTGATCCATATTTTATGTATTACTGTGAGGCTCCGTAATGTGTCTTATGTTGAGCACGATACAACTAAGTTGATTATTTTATGATTGGCTTTGTTGGTTATTCCGTAAGGTACTATATGTTGAGCATTTTGAACTACATTAATCATCTTGTTTGGTTATTTAGTTATTACTCCGTAAGATCCCTCTTATGTTGAGTATGTGAACGGCTATGCTAATCATCTTCTTATGGTTAAATTAGTCGTATGCTCCGTAGGTTTACTTATGTCGAGCATAATCAATTGAATTGATCACTTTTTGTGTTTAATTTAGTTGTGTATTCCGATTAAATTAATCATGGGTTTACTTGTGATTAATTTGATCGAGTTTTGGATATAGAAAATCATTTCTATGGTTTTTAGTGTCCAATAAAATCATTCCTTTTGAAATTAAGGTCGCTCGTTGTTGCTCTTTCGGGAATGACATCAAATGGGGGAGAGTTCTTTTGAACTTGTGTTTAATGATCATATCTTGAGGGGTGTGCGGCTGTGGAATTTTAGAGGGGTTATCTTGAATCTTTAAACTCCTTGATGAATGCATTTAGCTTCGGCTTTATGATTGCATCTAAATTAGTTGGTATGTATTTTTTTATTTTTAGTCATGAAATGTCTCTTTCGGAAATTTCAAAATTTGATGCGTGTCGTAACCACAACAAATTAATTAATATTTTTCTCACTAATTAACAGTAATATAGCGATAGTAAGGATCGTTCTCACGAGGAGCAAGAGGTTTTAGTTGTCTTATAATGTCACAAAAAGGGGGGTTTTAGATTTTATAAAGTAAAAGAATAAACAAAGCAATTAAAAAGATAAAGTTGAGATCAATAAGAGAGATTAGATCAAGGAATCCTTCTTCGTTGCAAAATAATGATTCAAGTTATGTTCTTTTCCACTTTTTATTAGTCACATATTATCACCAACCGTAGGTAAAGCAGCTAGCTCAGTGCTAAACCCCTAAATCCCTAGTATCACCGGATACGGAAGTTCTCGACTACCGGTTCTATTCACCAAACCACCTAGTGGTAGCTCACTCAAGATGTAGTTTAGTTAAATGCATTAAGATTTATGAATTTATTAGGTTGATATTAGTAGTTAGACTCTTAGCCCAAGGTCTACTTGCTAACGTTGTTTCCACACACAATTGCTCCACGGAATCGCTCCGCAAGGTATCGTGTTTGCTACTTATGTAAAGAGTCAAGAAACGATTAATTATCTCCTAACTTTCACTAGCTTTAGATCAATTAACAAATCAATTTAGTTGGCCTCCTAAACAATCTATCAATCAACCATGAATGTATAAACATTCCTATTAGTAAAAACAAACGATAATCATGTGAAAAACTTCAAAGTAGATTGAAAAAAAAAACTTAAAACATGTTAAGAACTAGGAATTCATCCTCAATCAATAAGAAAATTAGCTACTCATGCTAAGGAGTTCATACAAAGAATAAAGAAAAGAGAAGTGTTATGTGTGTAAAAGTTGTGTAGAGAACTTCTCTATTTATAGGCTTCAATTTCCTAGCAATCCTCTTAGGAATAGAATCCTCATTCCATAATAACTTCACTTTGACTTTGTAGCTCAATTTCCAAATCCAAGTCTTTCTCAAATCTTCCATCTTCTCTTTCCAAATCCAAGCCCAATTCTTCAAACCCATGAGTCTAGATGAGTCTAGAAAATTCTTCATTAATTGAGTCACCTATGAAATGATAATATTTCCCATTTCGCACAAATTGGGTGATTTCTTCTTCTTTTCCTCCGTGCGACTCCAAAATACCTAATAACTCAAAAACATGCGTAAAATACATAATTTACAAGAAAAATAGCAGAGAAATCATAAACAATAGATAGTAAATAGGGTGTATTCTACACCCTATCAAATTCCCCCACACTTATACTTTGCTAGTCCTCGAGCAAATCAAACTAAAACTTACAACTTCAAAGCGTTTCAGCGTCCCAAGCATCCAAAGAGTATGAGGACATACAGTTTCTGTATGCTAGTAATAAGAAGTTAGAAATACTAATGAACATATTCTCATTCTTAAATGTTGAGAAATAACCACACCATCATGAGAGAACGCGTGTTTGAGAAGCGATCAATAAGCATTTCGTCTCGACTTCTGCCTCGCCAAAAAGGATTTTCTGATAATTGCACTCAATCAGACGGCTTTTTTATGGGTCTCACATGTGTGCATGTAGGAATGAAGAGAGAATTCCTGCAACACGTTGAATGGTGGGAAGGACAACTTCCAAAATATTTTAAAAACCCACATCTTTTAACATTTTGAAAAACCATTTTTCTGACGATCTCTAAGAAAGGAAATCAACCACTATTATCGAGGATGAGATTACTTACTTACCTTCACATTCGATTGCCAATTATGATAACACCACTCTCACGGCATCCAATAGAAACGTCTTCGCTCCTCGTTTTCATCTTCTTGGTCGTCGTCTTCGGCTTCAACTATTGATGGTAAACTCTTGAATTTCGTAGATCCTTGACAATCTGTAACTTTTTACCTTAAATCCTTGTCGCTTGAAACTTCCTTATAGATTTTTCTTCCCCACGGCTTATTAAATAAAAGATAAAAACAAAAATTTCTCTTTCCATCATTTTTTTTTTTAAACAAGAGAGATAAAATACAAAACAAAGTGAAAATAAAAACAAACCATGCCTGTGGGAAAAGTACTTTACCGCTTGATTCTTCACAACTTGTATCGTCTCGAAATCATAAACTTCAATAATTCTCACCTTTTGCTTTTCTTTGCTCTTGTAAATAAGTCTTCAACTTGGATATAAAATTACACTCCTTGTATGTAAGTCTTCAACATGTATATATAAAAATCCCCTCATTATATGTTGCTTTACTTGGATATGAAATTTACTCTTTTCTTGTTCCGTTGCTTGTAAACCTTGAACGTTTTTAACTTTCCTTGTAGATTTTGATGTCGCTCCCTTGTTGATGATGATGGTGTTTCTATGGATCCGTTGTTGTCGAGAGAGAGAATGGTGCTAACTGCAAATCGAACTACAAGAAGAAGGCTTTCATCTATAGACGTCACCCTCATGATTGACAAAATTAGCACTCAAGAGATTAAATAGTAGTGCTTCTATTGGTGGGAGGTTGGGTAGCTCACCATTCTACCTGGAATTAACGTACGGTGACACACACTCAAAAGAAATCTCTTTAGTTATTTATAAAAAAATCTGGTCGGTGCCTCGCATGATATAAATAAGTAGTCTCCACTAATGATTGATAAGCAACTCTAATAATGCATTTCTCCCTGCTCCTAATCTGCATCACCGGCATGATTAAATCCATTATTTAACACTCTAACAAGCAAGAAATCCGAACGTAGTTCCCTAACACTTCCAAGATCAGTTATGTCGGTCAGAATTCTCTATGTAAACATACCTAGAAGTATGCTAGTGACTCTAAAATCTCTACAAGTTGGAGGTTTTATGCAAATATTATTTTATTTTTTTTTTAATATGCTTAACCACTCCCCCCACACTTAAACCTTACATTGTCCTCAATGTAATTGAATCGTCCAAGTAAAGTCAAGGTGGGAAATCCTAGTATGATATGGAACAAGAAAAAATAAATAAACAAAACAAAAAGAAAATAAAAAGTAAAAGGATAATAAATACAAAACCTATGGGTTTTCTCCCATTAAGCGCTTGTTTTAAAGTCGACGGCCCGACTTGGCTCTTGTAAGATTCATTCCCCATATACTAACAATCTGAAAATTTGGGGATCCACCCATAGTACCTGTTTTGCAAACAATAACTCCATACAAATGTTAGCACAAGAAAATAATAATAATGTTATCGCTCGATAGAAATTTCCCCCACACTTATTCTTTTCCACACTCGTAAGTGTATAAAGAACATAGAATTTGGGAATTTCTATAGATTCCTCTTGGCAAACCTGCATAGTGTTAGCATCAAGTGTTTGCAATGGTGGATATCGAGAAATAAAATCATCCAAAAATATTTTCGAAACACATACATTCAACCCAATAAGAGGTAAAGGAGAAGAATCAATATGCAAAGGGTTAGACAAACCTTGCAAAAACTCTTGTATTATGTAATCCTCTTCATCCTTAGAAAATTCAAGTGAATTACTTACCTCTTGTATATCGTGGTCCTCTATCAAATCTTGCAACCATTCTTCGTTATTTTATACCTTCACCAAAGTCTCGGCATCATTAAAATCATTGGCAAGTTCAATTGGGTCTTCCATAAAATCAATGAATTTGGTTTCATCCTCTAGCATCATCTCTTCAACATTCTCATCATCGGAATCGGGCCATTCAGTAAAATGATTTTCATTGGTATAAATTGTAAGATCTTGTGAGGGTGTTACACCGTTTATAACAATAGGTAAGTCACACCCAATCTTCTCCTTTTGAATAGGTGAAGGATCGGTATTATGATCCGGAGTTGGAATAACTTTATCCTTGTTACAATAATTTTCATAAGGTTCAAAATCATCATCGTAACCCATATAATAACGTTTTCACGCTCCATTCTTAAAGCTCTTTTAGCTTCAAGAATTTCTTCATCCGATGTTAGGCCTTCATCGATCAATTGATAAAACCTTCTCTCAATTTCCCTCAAACTAGGTTGCCTTACACCGAGGAGATCACGCATAGATTTAGAAGCATAACTATCCTCCCCTCCTAGCGATTGTTCACTTACATACCCGTCATAAGGTTGTTGATATGTATGAGAATATCCATAAAGTCTGTATCCTAAGGATGGTTGGAAGTTGACATAATGTTGAGGTTGAAAACCGTATTGATTGTTGTAATATGCTTGCTCTTGTCCACCTTACATGGAAAACTGGTACCTGAAATAAAAATTCTAGAAAACAAAGTTAAAAACGAAAATAAAACGAAAATAAAAACAACTAAAGCTGCTCCGCTGCTCCCCGGAAGCGACGCCAAAATTTGATGCATGTCGTAACCATAACAAATTAATTAATATTTTTCTCACTAATTAACAGTAATATAGCAATAGTAAGGATCGTTCCTACGAGGAGCAAGAGGTTTTAGTTGTCTTATAATGTCACAAAAAAGTGGGGTTTTAGATTTTATAAAGTAAAAGAATAAACAAAGCAATTAAGAAGATAAAGTTGAAATCAATAATAGAGATTAGATCAAGGAATCCTTCTTCGTTGCAAAACAATGATTCAAGTTATGTTCTTTTCCATTTTTTATTAGTCACAGACACCAACCGTAGGTAAAGCAGCTAGCTCAGTGCTAAACCCCTAAATCCCTAGTATCACCGGATACGGAAGTTCTCGACTACCGGATTCTATTCACCAAACCACCCAGTAGTAGCTCACTCAAGATGTAATTTAGTTAAATGCATTAAGATTTATGAATTTATTAGGTTGATATTAGTAGTTAGACTCTTAGCTCAAGGTCTACTTGCTAACGTTGTTTCCACACACAATTGCTCCACGGAATCCCTCCGCAAGGTCTCGTGTTTGCTACTTATGTAAAGAGTCAAGAAACGATTAATTATCTCCTAACTTTCACTAGCTTTAGATCAATTAACAAATCAATTTAGTTGGCCTCCTAAATAATCTATCAATTAACCATGAATGTATAAACATTCTTATTAGTAAAAACAAACGATAATCATGTGAAAAACTTCAAAGTAGATTTAAAAACAAAACTTAAAACATGTTAAGAACTAGGAATTCATCCTCAATCAATAAGAAAATTAGCTACTCATGCTAAGGAGTTCACACAAAGAATAAAGAAAAGAGAAGTGTTGTGTGTGTAAAAGTTGTGTAGAGAACTTCTCTATTTATAGGCTTCAATTTCCTAGCAATACTCTTAGGAATAGAATCCTCATTCCATAATAACACCACTTTCACTTTGTAGCTCAACTTCCAAATCCAAGTCTTTCTCAAATCTTCCATCTTCTCTTTCCAAATCCAAGCCCAATTCTTCAAACCCATGAGTCTAGATGAGTCTAGAAAAAATTCTTCATTAATTGAGTCGCCTATGGAATGATAATATTGCCCATTTCGCACAAATTGGGTGATTTCTTCTTCTTTTCCTCCGTGCAACTCCAAAATACCTAATAACCAAAAACATGCGTAAAATACATAATTTACAAGAAAAATAGCAGAAAGCATAAACAATAGATAGTAAATAGGGTGTATTCTACACCCTATCAGTTATCTTGAATCTTTAAACTCCTTGATGAATGCATTTAGCTTCGGCTTTATGATTGCATCTAAATTAGTTGGTATGTATTTTTTATTTTTAGTCATGAAATGTCTCTTTCGGAAATTTCATTATGATCCCGTTCTTGTACCTTTGCCAATTTTATTGACAAAAAGGGGGAGAATTAATATATAGTTCACACTATAAATACATATGGTTTTCGGATCATTATGTAAGGGGGAGTGGTTTCCATGTGAGATGCAGTATTGACTAAGGGGGAGTGATACATATCACCATAGTATTGTTGTTGAAGTTGTGATACAATTGAACTTTGACGTTGTGTAATGATAATATGACACTGTATAATAATGATTGAGAACTCTTGTTTTCTCGTTGTTATAGCTACGGATTTTCAACAACAATGATGCTGAACTTACAACCTTTGGGATCATTGGAGTACTTGGAAGTGACGAAGATTTCGAGGAATTTTGAAGATTAGACATGTGGAATAGGAGCTACTAAAGTTTCATTATGTTTTTTGTATTCCATATGTATTGATAGTTTTGTCACTAAAATTGACAAAGAGGGAGATTGTTAGAGCATTGCTGGTCGACCTCACATGTGTTGCTATCTCAAGCATGTTTGTCAATGTTAGTGATCAAAACTATAAGTCTTGATTTCTAGTCTACTATAGCTAAGTCTCGGACTAGGATAGAAAGTGTAGTTGAGCTCAAGGACTTCATGGAGATTCATCATACAATAAGAAGAACTACTCAAGGAACCGGTGGAACTTCTCGACAAAAAGGTATGTGAAGACTTGAACTTATCTATCACTCAAAAGTCTATCTATTCTATCTCCTACTTCTTGAGACAAAAAGTCGTATGCTATATATAGACTTAGATTATACGCATTTGGTATTTCGATCCGAGTATACCTCGCCTATCTATATCTCAAAATATATGTTGGTAAGCGTTTCGCTTCGACCAAGTTTATCTTTACCTAGTATGTTTCAATCATCTTGAAAATTGCTTTGACGAGAAATGGTGTAACAACTGTATAACGTCCTCTAAGAATGTTTCAATGATTGGAATGAGAGTTTAGACTACATAACCAATGATGGACATAAGTATTGTTGTGGAAACACATATGTGCATAAGTCCTATTCCTTGAACCAAAGTTTGCGAACTTTGTTGATCAAGAGAAGCCGGTAGAATGGCGTGAGCCAAGTTCGCGAACTGCGGAACTTCTCATCCCGAGAAATTCTGGTGGAGTTGACAAACTAGTTGCGTGTACTAGTCCGCGAACCGGCGGAAATTATTTGCCGAGATTTTCTGCTAGAGTTTGTAAACTCTGCCCGGTTGCTTAAGTCCGCGAACCTAGTCTGCAAACTTAAGAAGGTTATATATCTGAAGATGATATCTGAACTTAAACTTATAAAGACTAAGGAATGCAATATGCAAACCGTGGCTATAAAGTTCATGGACTGATTCAAGTGAATCAAATCATCTTTGCTTCAATTGTGTCTTGTGTAGTTACATAAGATTTCCTTGCAATTGAACAACTCTCTAACTAGTTCATTTGAGTCATTTGAACTAGTTATGGTGAAGAAGAACATGGTTGATATGAGATTCTCATATGGCTAACCTTTGGGTTAACTATTGTTGAACCAACAAGTGCATACTTTTGGGTACGGTTAACAAACCTAGAAACGTGCATTTCAATTGTGTATAACAAGCTAGGTTTTCGATCTAACGGTTGAGAAATATTATCTTGAATCTAAATCAGGTTTTCATCTAACGGTGAATATTGATTGCTTCGTTACCAAGTAACTTGATGGCAAACCCTGATTTGAAAGACTATATAAAGGAGACATCTAGTATTGTGTAAAACTAATCCCCACACCTTACGTGTGATACTAGTTTTACATGCTAGAGTCGTTTCTCCTTTAACCTTTGTTTTTCTTCTTCTAAAACCAGGTTAACGACTCAAAGACTTCAATGGGATTGTGAAGCCAGACCGATACTACTTTTATCGTAGTTGTGTGATCTGATCTTGCATCTTCTATCGTACGAGTACAATCAGATTGATTGGCTTGAGATTGATATCTCCGATAGGAAAGATATAAAAGGTAATCACAAACATCTTCGTCTCATTGTTTGTGATTCTGCAACATCTTGTTTCGCTACCATACGATTAAGATTGTTGTGAGGTGATTGATTAATCTAGGTTGTTCTTCGGGAATATAAGACCATATTATCAATTGGTTCATGTTCACCTTGATTATTATCAAAAGACGGAACAAAAAATTTAGGGTTTATCTGTGGGAGACAGATTGATCCTTTGATAGACTTGTCTGTGTGAGACAAATTTATTTATTGTCAAAGCCTGCGATTTTGGGTCATAGCAACTCTTAGTTGTAGGTGAGATCAGCTAAGGGAATCAAGTGCGCAGTATCTTGCTGGGATCAGAGGCGTAGGGAGTGCAAATGTACCTTGGATCAGTGGGAGACTGATTGGGGGTTCAACTACAGTCCAGTCCGAAGTTAGCTTGGAGTAGGCTAGTGTCTATAGCGGCTTAATACAATGTGTGTTCAATCTGGACTAGGTCCCGGGGTTTTTCTGCATTTGCGGTTTCCTCGTTAACAAAATTTCAGGTGACTGTGTTATTTCAATTTCCGCATTATATTGCTTTATCTTTATAAAATACGGGTTGTGCGTTAGATCAATCAATTGGAGAATCCGACCTAACGGTTATTGATTGATATTGATTGACACTTGGATATTGGTATTTGGTACCATCCAAGTTATTCCTTGTGTTTGATTAAGGACTCGGTGATTTCTATTAGCTCGGGTAAATCAAAACAAGAGAGAGATATTAACTCCTTGAGATACTTCTACTTAGATTGAGTCTGACTGTCTAGTTGATTCTCTAGAAAGTATTTCGGAGTTAGTCCATCCAGATTGCTAAGCGAAATATTGGGTGGTGTTGTTAGACCCCCGCTTTTTCAATTCTTGTATGATTTTTGTGTGAGCCATTTTGGCTAGATTCTTAGAGTTTTTGTGTGATTAGCAGTTAGTTATTAACAACGATCGATTCAAAGGATGAACCAGTAGATCGTGGATCTCGAGGTAGGCGTGGCTTGTCATCAAAATAGGTGGGAATTTATATTTAGCTCTTTTTTGATTATTGTTGTTTTCTTTACAAAAGTTTATGCTTAAAAAATTCATGCAATGTCTGATTTTTCTTTTCATGCATTGTTTAACTTGAATTGTGAAAGTTATGTTATTTCTTTTAATCTTTCCATTGCTTGTAAAGGAATCGTAATGCTGTCTTCGACTTTATGAATTGTTTGGGAAATAAGAATTTCCATTGATTTCTTGGAGAATGAGATTTTCCATCTGTGGTATATAGGATACTGCTCCTTCATTTATACTACTCACTTTCGAGGTATGCTTAAATAGGTGCGACACGAGTCACCATATAGATATCTAGGTGTGGAATGATCGAACGAGTCACCATATTATATATTGTTTGGAAGGAGTTAGTACCGTATACATGATTGTTTACTTATGTGAATTGGTTGTGTTTAGTGTTTAGGGAAAACAAGAATTGTTTTCAAATAATTTCTAATGATTGCATGAAAGTTAAATGTTATTCCTACGGGGCACACCTTTTAGGGATGATGTGCTCACCCATTCTCACTTTCAGTTTCAGAGACAAATCATAGTTGCGCAGCGAAAGCTTCGAGGAGTTGATTTCATTAGTTGGTTAACTTCGGCTATGTTTATTATGTTGCATATTATATTTGTTAACCAAATGACTATTGTATATATGTATCATTTGAGAGAAGTTCTTATATTTATATATTTCTGAGCGGGGCTAGTTTTGGGTTAAGTTTTGTAGCAATTTTTTTAATTGAATGTTTAAGTATTTGAATTAGATTCGTAGTGCCTCTTTATTTATTTAACATCTTGGATTAGTCAGCTGCTAGCTTTGGGAGCGCTACAAAAAACTAATTAAAACAAGAACCAACATCCATCAAGAAATGGTCAGAATTCCAATTTTGAGTTCCTTTGTTATACCTATGGTAAACCAAACCACATGGCTCGGAATTGCAGGAATAACGCACAAGCTAATATTGTGGAAAGATTTATAATAGACTTGGTCTTAGTACCTGAGTTCTACATGGTTGGTGACTCCGATGGGTGGTGGATAGACAGTGGTGATTCGCGCCATTGTTGTTTTCATAGATCCCTATTTAAGAGTTATGCAGAAATCAAATATAAAAAAAAAGTGTTATTCGGAGCCCACACCACTATTGTGAAAGGTTTTGGTACAGTCGAATTGAATTTTACTTCTGCAAAGATGCTCATGCTGAAAGATGTTCTTCACACTCCAAAAATGAGAAATAACCTTGTTCCTGGCTATCTTTTCAAGCTAAGTCTCGGATTAGGATAGAAAGTGTAGTTGATCTTTAGACTTTATGGCGTTCATCGATTCAATACGAAGAACTACTAATGGGAGCTTGTGGAACTTCATCAACAAAAGGTATGTGGAGACTTGAACTCATCTATCACTAAAAAGTCTATCCACTCTATCTCCTATTTGAGACAAAAGTCGTATAGCTATATAGACTTCGATTATACACATTTGGTATTTCGAGTTGAGTTTAACTCGCTTACATATTTCTCAAAATATGTGTTGGTAAGCTTCTGTAACCAAGTTCATCTTATATTCTTGACGAAAGTCAAAAGATGATCATGTGAAAATTGCCTGGTAACATCTTACATGATTTATGTGAGACAGTCATTTGATGTAGACTCAGAATATTTCGTATTGATCTATCGATCACTTGAAAATTGCTTTGAAGCTAATAGTTTGTGTGAGACAGCTATTGTCGTCTTCCAAGAATGTTTCAATGATTTAAATGGGAGTTTAGAAATTAACCATGATTGGCACAATATGCGTACTTGTATGCTAACTGTTGAAAGTTATTCCATGTCCGGGAACCATAGTATGCATACCTGTATGCGTATTGGTTGGTTTAATGAAAGTCCAGGAACTTAGTATGCATACCCATATGCGTACTGGCGTAAGTTCATATCCATAAATTCAACTGAGTTTTGAAGGTATGCGTACCCGTCCGCATACTGGTGAACCCAAATGAAGTCCGGCCACTTAGGTATGTGTACCTGTTTGCATACTTGAGTAGGTTATGTTCTAAAATCGGTTTGTTCATGAAGTAATATATTTATATAATAAGGAATGCAATCTTTTGCAAACCGTGGCTATAATGTTCATGAATTGATTCGAGTGAATCAAAATCGATTTTGCTTCAATTGTGTCTTGTATACTTATATGAGAATATAAATAATTGAGCAACTCTATAACTAGTTTCATTTGAGTCATTTCAACTAGTTGTGTTAAGATGAACAAGGTTTATAGGTAAGTGCTCATATGGCTAACTTAGGTTAACTATTGTTGAGCCAACAAGGTGTACACGTTTAGGTATGGTTATCCATATCTAAATGAAGTCACTTTTCATTTGTGTGTAACAAGCTAAGTTCGATCTAACAGTTGAAAGATATTAACTTGAGTCTAATCAGGTTTTCATCTAACAGTGAATATTGAATGCTTTGTTACCAAGGTAACATTGATTGCAAACCTTGATTTGAATACTATATAAGGGAGAACTCTAGCAACTGGGAAACCTAATCCCCATACCTCTTGTGTGATACTAGTTGCGACTAGAGTCGATTCTCCTTTAACCTAGGTTTTTCTAAAACCATTATATTAATGACTTAAAGAATTCATTGGGATTCTGAAGCCAAACCCAACTATTTTCTCTGTAGTTGCGTGTTCTGATCTTGCTGTTTTCTATCGTATTGCATACTATCTTCTTTAAGATTTGATCGAGATTTAATCTCAGATAGGCAAGATAAAAAATAGTCACAAACATCTTCGTCTCATCGTTTTTGATTCCACGATATCTTGTTTCGCTACCATACAATTAATATTATTGTGAGGTGATTGATATTACTAGGATGTTCTTCGGGAATATAAGTATGGTGTATCAATTGGTTCCTGTTCACCTTGATTTATTAAAAGACGGAAAAAAAAAACTCATAGGTATTTCTGTGGGAGACATATTTATCTATTCTAGACAGATCGATTTATCAAGTCTTCGACTTTGGGTCGCAACTCTTAGTTGTGGGTGAGATCAGCTAAGGGAATCAAGTGCGTAGAGTCCTGCTGGGATTCATAGGCTTAAGGAACGTGATTGTACCTTGATCAGTGTGAGATTGGTTAGGGCTCAACTACATTCCAATCAGAAGTTAACTTGGATTAGGCTAGTGTCTGTAGCGGCTTAATACAGTGTGACGTTCAAATCTGGACTAGGTACCGGGGTTTTTCTGCATTTGCGGTTTCCTCGTTAACAAAATTTCTGGTATCTGTGTTATTTCTTTTTTGTATTATATTTTCTACATAATTGAAATATCACAGGTTGTGCATAGTTCAATCAATTAGATAATACAACCTTTGGTTGTTGATATAAATTGATTGACACTTGAACATTGGTCTTTGGTACCGTTCAAGTTGTTTTACATAATAATCAGGCTCGTGGATTTCTATCTGTTTGATTTTCTGATTACATTGTGAAACAAAGATACATCTCTTGGATATATTTCCATTGATTGAGTCTGACTGTCTAGTTGATTATCTTGGAATTATATTGGAGTATATCCATACAGATTGCCTAAACGAAATATTGGGTGAGGTTGTTAGACCCCCACTTTTTCAGTTACATCCTTGCTCCTCAAGTTTTAGAGAACTTCTATTAATAGTCTAACACCTAAGTTAGGAAACCCTAAACTTGGAAAACACTCTTCCAAACCGTCATACAAGTTTCCTAATCCAAACAAAACTTGTAGACAATCTATTCCCGAAATAGGCTTTTAGCCACAGTTTTGACATCATTAGATCACTGTTCTTGCTTCAATTTATATTGCCAGAAGTCCAATTTCAGCCATATGATTTTGTTTGTGGAAAAAAACCCTAACAATCACCACCTCTTGTGACATTAACAAAACTTTCTTCACTCCAACAAGGCTTAAATATTTAACACCTTTAGCAAGGCCATATTCTCTGATACCATCACTAGCACGAATAAAAATTGTCTTGTACTTTAAGCTTGAACTACCACCTAATCTAAATTCCTCATTTGCACTTGCACCACCGGATAGCTATCTGTCGATATTCTAGCATCATCGCATACAACTTCTTCATATAATTTGTACAAGTTTCTGCATGACTTGTATCAAACTACTTCGTCTCCATGATCACTCATTATCCCACCTTCATAGAATGCTCATCCTTCGACACGTCTAACACTTGACATTGTTTAAACTGAGTTATTAAACAATTCCAGGCGGATTTAACCAACTTCATGAACCAACAATCTTGAGTCATCCTCCATGAAGACAAAACATGCTACAATCTTCATATGTTGTGTATAAACGATTGTCACCTAACACCACCATGATTCAAAATATTCTCTTGGAAATATTTGTAGACGCTTATTGAACCTACTAACGATCTTCTCTTGTAAAGAAATATTCACATCAAGCAAATCGAATCTTTCTTGATGTCGTCCCATTCTTTGTTTGAACTTGTTCGTCTCATCATTTTCACGGTCTATATCCTTCCTCTACGAACCAAGACTTTCTCTTCTTTGAAATATCTTGTTCAAATTACCGAACCACTACCATCTTTATCCACCCTCACCGCACCACTTGTCGGGAAACCGAGGTTAAGTTCATCTTGAACCAGCATATTATGTTACGTTCATCTCGAACCAACATGTTTCCATAGAAGTGAATTCCATGAAACATCCTACTTTAGATAACTTAGCTCGAATCCTTTATATACATCTTTATATTAGCATGATTAGTAATACTAGCATGAATATAACAAATACGATAATAGACAATCACACATGATAAAAAGATTATGTGGTTCACCTACTCTTTGTAGGCTACATCCACAGGCAAAACCACCCCGAGAATCTTTCATTATCATAAAAAGTTATTACATTGACACATTTTATATAATCAACTGGTTATGTAACCCACTAGCGGTAAACGATTTAGAAACAACAAGCCATATTACGAAGACTTTACCTTTTCCTTTGTTCTTCTTCTTCCATAAACCTCCACCGCCATGGTTGCTTTGAACTTAGACAAGAACATGAAGAACATCACGAATTCTAGCTTCTCATGAGCCATAGAAACCCTATATTTCTTCCTTACCCACTATCACTTCGAGTCACTATTCTCACAAAGATATTGTCCCATCATCAACCATTGTAGGACACAATGGCTGTGCTCGTCACATCTTGTCAAGAGGATTGGCAAGAGGATTCTACAAGAGAATAATTTCTCTTCACCATATAACTTTTCATGTATAGTAATTACATCCTTGCTCCCCAAGTCTCAGAGAACTTCTAAGAATAGTCTAACACCTTAATTAGGAAACCCTAAACTTGGAAAACAATCCTCCAAACCGTCATACAAGTTTCCTAATCCAAACAAACCTTGTAGACAATCTACTCCCGAAATATCCTTTTAGCCACAGTTTTGACTTTTAATTTTGTTTCCAGTACGAATACGAACCGTGAAAACGTGGCCTATCGATCCTTTAGACCTCGGAATTTGAAGCTAGAGGTGTCAGAAAAGTTACCACAGGGATAACTGGCTTGTGGCAGCCATGCGTTCATAGTCCAATTTCAGCCATATGATTTTGTTTGTGGAACAAAACCCTAACATAAGAAACGTGTCATCATGGAAGGAAATGATCTTACTACACTTTCCAGGAGCACGCTTATTGGAAAGATTTGATCATGAACAACTCACTGCTAAAGAAAAAGCCTCTGCTCCTGAAGTTGTGTTTAAAACAAGCATTCCTCCTCCAAGGGGTAGCTTGTAGTGGGTCGACGAATGTTGTAACGATCATGATGAGGTAGACATTACCATGTCTTTGATTACACAACATATCAGAAATCTTCCTAAGAGACTAAGAGAAAGACGTTCTGGAAAAAGGCTCCTTAGATCAAACTTTCAAGATGAATCTTCTCCTCATGATGAAAATTCACTTCAGTGCTTCAAATGTCGGGGTTTTGGACATATGCAAAAGGAATGCCCAAGTAATGAATACTATAAGGAAATAATGCTCTCGTAGTTTCTCTTGATGATATGCCTGATGAGCTTCCCTCTGAAGATTCGACATAGAATTCTGCTCTTATTGCAGAAATAGGTATAAATCCTAATTATGAATCAGATGATGAATCAGATAAGGAGATTCTTGATTTCTTGAATAAGAGCGAAGAAATTCATCATGAAAATCTTCGTTTGAAGAAAAACTTGGAAAAGGTTGAAACAACTCTTCATGTGAAAACTCGAGAGTTTGACAAACTCTTTGAAAATTTCAATAAAACCCTGTCTCTTAAGGAATAAGAGATTGATCTATTCGAGTGTGACCTACAAAGGCTTTCGGGAAGTTCTGATGACAAACTCTTTGAAAATTTCAATAAAACCATGATCTACTCGAGTGTGACCTACAAAGGCTTTCGGGAAGTTCTGATAAGATCAAAATCGAGTTGAATCGCACCTTAGAATCGTTTTTCTCAGGAATCGTGATAGTCAAACTAATTTGACTATGATTCTTGACGAACTTGAACAGGTTCGAACTCATGACCTCCTATTCATAAGATTACCCTCTAGCCAACGTTCCAAATTGTTATTTGTTGATGTTTTACGAAATTTATTAGTATATATACTGATCACAGATCAAAACTCCACATAATTGATATTATTTTCAAAAAAAATAAAAATACGATTCTATAATCGACTCAATATACGATTTAATTCTCAAAAATGCGATTTGCGTTTCGATTTACGATTTCACAACCTTGGTCAAAAGTCCTTTGGTAACACGAGTGGTATCGGGTTTAAGAGTAACACCTCCTTCACCAAAAACAATACCATCATTCTTGAAGGATCTAAGGAAAGTGAAAGTGTTCTTAGTGATATAAGTGAGTCAAGTTCTTCAAAGAAATTCTCTCATCTTAAAAATGGTGCGGAAATGCTAAGTAAACACACCAATTTTGAGTTTTATAAGAAAAATGGTACCCGAAATGTCACCCGAATGTCATTCTAACCATATCAGTTGATCCCCTCACCATATGTTGTCCTTAAAAAAACGCATAACCATTATCTGTTTTGACTTTAAAGATTCCCTATATTTAATGATATACAATATAAGTATTATATCTAATGATGTATAACCACCATTATACGTTATTGAACAAAAGAACCCATAAAAACGTATAACTCAGCTGAAAGCAAAAGCCATAAATAGGGAAAAAATCAACACAAATAGGGAAAAACCGCTAGACCTAGGGTGTTCCCAAGCTATGTTTTGTAACTTGGGAAGTGCTTGGGAACGCCAATCTAGCTCAGTAACATTACTAGAAAGTAGTTTAGAATTCAAGTATCAACAATTATCAACATTTAATGTAAAGCCAAAGCAAACTAGTAATCAATAAGAGAACTGAGAAGACAAGATACTGGCCATCGATTTGATCAGTAACACTATCTGGACTTCCACAAACCCCATCTTTGCAAATCTATTACGTCCAAGAAGAGTATATCTAGAAACTAGAACAAATTCAAGTTACCATGTCAGCACCACCTGCAGAAAAGGATAACGGAAACCTAATCAGGCCTAGGTGAATAGATGTGAAGAGCAAACAAAATTTACAGTTCATAAAGAAAAAACCCATGCTCCTTTGGGTTCTAAATCTTAATATGGCTTAAGTGAAAGTAATAGTAGGAAACCTTGAGAGCTGATATTATTTCCAAGTGGCAGTATGTCAGTAAAATTATTTTACTTATATATCAAATGGTACAAAGAGGTGCAAGTGAATGATTAATCATAAATTGGTAACATACAACCTTGCTTCGTCTTTCGTCACATTGTCAGAATTTGTATTCAGATTTTTTTCATGGAAGGTGCAGGAAAAAAAGATGTACACAATATGGAAGTTCTTAATTTCTAGCAACACAAACAAAATGCGATTAGCAGTAATTCAATCAGCTGGAGTTTCAATTGAAACAGAATAATAGGACTATTCAAAATATACATACCATCATTCATTTTCTTCTATACCTCCCGCCTTCCAGACGATATCTTTCAGCCCAGTAGAAATGTTATTGTAAAACTAAATATTCATAAAGAAAAAGGTAAATAAGAGACTTGACATTTAATCAATAAATTTTATGAGGGAAAGAAGAAGTTCAGTAAGATATATGACGAACTGCCATGCTGAATCTTTATTGGTAGGACTTGGAAAATGCACACATGGCAAGCTTACAACATGAATGATAGAGACCCAATGTCTTCATGGTTAAGGTGCCTTAGTACATTTGTTATGCTGATTAGGTATGTTTTGACACGTGTTAGAAAAGAAACCAGTTTTAATCTTTGTACTTATTACTACCTCCGTCCCACTTTGGATGGAGTATTAAATTTTATCTTGAAATTCAGATTTTGAAGAGCCAAAAAAAAAGATGTTAAACACACCTTGTGGAATTCCAGTGTATCTCCCCCAGCTTTACGAAGCTCAACCATGTAAAGAGAAGGAGCAACTTCCAAAACCTGCAATAAAATATTACAAACTAAACCTTTTCAACATCTGATGATTGGAAATGGCACAAAAATATCTTATTTTCCGTCAGATTGAACTACCAGAAAAGTACCTCAGTAGCAATAGATAGATGGCCTTTCCGTCCAGTTTTTTCTCCTTGGAGCTTCATCTGCCACAAGAAAGAGACGTTTGTTATACCTAAATGTAAAGAAGATTCATACTAATGAATATTCAGGAACCCACACAGCTCAGCAGTCAGCAACAAAACCTCATTGCCAACCGACAAGGTCTTCGTACTTTCATAGAGTTCCATATGCAGCTTTCATACGTGCTAAATGGACGCTCGGGTTAGGATGAAGTACAGATAGTTTTTCTTACAAAGAACGAGGACTAGATTCTGGGCCCTCGGGACCCTCTGGCAGTTATTCTTGAGTTTCACTGGTTACAGTGAGTAAGATGCAACCTCTTTTTGATAGTTAAGAAGGCTTACTATGTGAAGGGATGATTTTGACTGTGTATAAATCTATACTTTTCAGAAAGAAGGCCCATGTTTGTCTCCACATATATTCCCTATTTCCAGAGTGGGTGGGTGATCTCATTACAAGTAATGCATCACCGCGAGTCAGCCAACAAACCAGCAGTATTTTTAGCTATAGTAACTGGAGTTACTGGCAAAAATCAATTTTGGTAAAGCTTAACATTTCAACTTACTGCGTACTAAATAAACCATTATTGTGTTGTATCTTCCTGTAATATTGATACTGAACTTAATATGATTGTAGAAAATCAAAGGATTAAGTAAAGACGGATAGAAAGGGGATTTTAGAGGGATATTTTTATCATACCTTGTAATTATTTTTTGTCACATTGAATCCCAAGGGCATGGCAGCTTCCTCTATTTTGGACATTATCTCATTAGCAGAGCACTTAGATGTGAAGCTTGTTTCCCTTTTTACGAGTCCCTGATTATCACAAGAAATAGAGCCAGTTTTAGCACAGGAATCATAACATATAGCAATGTTGTATCAGATGAGAAATAATTCATGCATTTCACATCTTGTGGCATGTATTCTGCGATTCTAAGTACTGTCGGTCTTTATTATTCATTCAGACATCATTCGGTTTCTGCGAGAACTGAGAAATGAAGTAGTTCTATTTCACACATTCTCCGTAAGCAAGAACCTAGAATTAGGAAATAGATCTTTGAAGGCCAATAAATAAATAAAAAAGTGTTGCACATAACTCACTGTAAAATATTCCAGTAGGTTTTCTCGCGGTTAGATCTTTCAGGAAGGGACCATAGTTTCTCTATGACAAAAAGAAGAAGCAGTGAAATAGAAAGTAAACTTTATGAGCTTACCATCTGTTTCTCAAATAGAGTGCCAAGATTGAGACCCTGTGATCTAGAAATGAGCTCAAAGGCATTCATTGTAACTGGCCTTTCTTCTCGCCTCTCGACAACAAGGTTTCCCGGTTCCTGTATTACAAAATGAAATACTTAACAACAAATTTTAACTAGTTACTTTGTCACTATAAATTGTCACATGTTTTCTCTTTGAATCTAATAATGCTAGGGACAAAATGGGATACATTACCCCAGTCTCACTGAAAAGAGCATCTACATCAACAAGAGCAACATCCTCTGCTTCAAAGATGGGCGGCTTATATTCTTTCTTAAACCATTCATTCTCTATGACCTCGGAAATGGAAATCCTCTGTTTCAGCAAGTAAAATATAGGAATTTATGGAGCAATATACCATATACAGTACACATTAACAGTACACCTCGAAGAGATCATCTACATTAGGATGCAGTGCTTCAGCTCAGAAAGCAGAAATATAGAGTCAAGACTGAGGGACATGTTACATACCGTCAAGGGATTTGGATCCAGGATCTTCTTGATCAATTTCTTTGCACTTGTGGAGAACCAAGGAGGGCAGGTGAAATCGGCCTTAAAAATCTGCAATCACATAGGTTCCCGTGTTATCCTTCAGATAAAAAAACATGGACAGAGATTGCCACGTTAATAAAGGACTTTAGTTCCTATTTGTATCAAGGCAGTAGTTTTTTAGATATCATGTGGTGATTGCAGTCCATATCCTCCTGAGAACTATGAAGTCAAACATAGATAACCCCACTGTTATGATTTATGAGTGTATCTAATGAACAGATGAAGTATCATATAACATGGATCTATTTAACAATACGACGGCAACTGAGTAAAAGTTGGACAGAATGAGAAAGAAGATTTGGGTTTCGTTTGAATCCGTTATAGAAGATTCATTCAAAAGTTGTACAGACACATAACATGGCTTTTCCACATAATCAACTGAAAGGACAACTTTGGTACCGCAACCGTTAGAATGGGTCAGAAACGTAAAGCAAGCAACTTCAACTTATATTCATGCTTCTAGTTAGGCTAATCCTAAAACTTTTTGATCCAATTCTTCACTTCTTTCTTTCTTTACTTTCTAAGTCATCACACATTCTCTATTTCTTTTTTAGAAATTTAAACAACTAACAACATACATAGTAAGGCATCCATTGACTCGGAAGTCACCTTTTTATATAATTCCATGATGTTGGCTTCTTCAAATGGCAAATAACCTGCCATAAGGACAAAAAGGATCACACCACATGACCAGAGATCCGCCTTCGCTCCGTCGTAACCTTTGCTGTTAACCACCTGAAGTAGAGAAGAATCTAGAATGAGAATAAAACTAATGGGAGTCAAGAGACTCAAAGAATAAGAAAAGTTAAAATCGTATATAAGACTCCAATAAACCAGTTATACCTCTGGAGCAACATAATTTGGTGTCCCACATGTTGTGTGAAGCAATCCATCTTCCTGAAAATCCATTTAGAAAATTCAACATTATTGATGATTCTTCTTTTTTCTCTTCACTAATTCTAAACAGGGTAATGGTGGGAACCAAAAATTAAGGAGCCCTTTCCTAATGCCAAACCTCTTTAGCTTACAAAGTATAGCTGAACATTTGACCTATAAGATAATCACTCATCACATAGCCAAACTCACTCGAACTTGCTGCGGCAGTGCACTTAATCCAAAATCTGATACTTTTAGACCTCCACTGGCATCAAGCAGCAGATTTTCAGGCTGTAATAGCAAATTGTCAAAGACAGTTTTCTCTTTCAGTTAGTTTAGTAAAACAACCTGTGACAGTGACAAGCGACAGAGACAGAACAAACTACACGAAAATGAAAACCTAGAATTTGAAATTACCTTCAAGTCTCGGTGAAATACACCCCTACTATGGCAGTAATCAACTGCATTGATCAGTTGCTGAAAATATTTTCTTGCTTCATCTTCCTTTAATCTCCCTCTACTTGTCTAAAACAAAGAAGGATCATTTAAACAACGAATTACTCATCACATATAAAATGCGCTTCCTGTTGGTAAAATACAAGTCAAAATAAAAGAAGAAAAGAAAAATCTTACAATTTTGTCAAATAGT
This sequence comes from Papaver somniferum, assembly GCF_003573695.1. Classification (NCBI taxonomy): domain Eukaryota; kingdom Viridiplantae; phylum Streptophyta; class Magnoliopsida; order Ranunculales; family Papaveraceae; genus Papaver; species Papaver somniferum. The sequence goes on from NC_039363.1 coordinate 88,465,200, forward strand.
TCACCACCGGTGACTAGTTCCAATACGATATATATCTTTGACTTGCTAGCCATCACCTACACCCAAAACACCCACATAGAGCTATCTAAGAACAGTGAATTTTGCAGGTCAATCTAAGAATAGCGGATTGCAGACTGAGGGAGTATTTTCCTCTTCTTTTTTGACCAAAAAGAAAAACAGACAATAATCATGCAGTTCATAAAAATCTCTCCAAGCGACTATGTCATGGTTGCTACATGAAACCTCCAGTGAATCCTTGTCAAGGAATCTCCAAAAGAAAGTATCCAGTTATCATGGTAATCCACTAAATAAAAACTGTATATATCAGGCAAGAGAGTTATGCACAAGAAGCACCGGCGAAGATCTTACCTCATACATGCGTATAACGTTTGGATGTCTAATGAGTTTCATAGTTGAGATTTCTCGTTTTATCTGTGACAAGAAAATGTTAGAATTCTGAAACCAAAATAACATCTCACTCCACAATACACATTTGCAGACCCAAATCCAAAACAAGTTACATGCAATTTTCCTCTTTGTAAAACTATCTGTGAAATATCATAGAATATCAAACCAACTTAACAGTAAATAACCACACACAAAAACAAAAAATTAAAATAATTGTCAAACGAAGTAATCAAGTTTTAGCTGTTCAAGTGTTCAAGTAATGAAGTCTGATCTAAGAAAAAGCATCTAAAACAGGGAAATTTCAACAAACATTCATAAGGATACAACTTTAAACTAATTCAAGGACTTTCTAGATTATTTCAATTCAGTGTTTCCTGAAATAGTAAACTGAATATTGGATTTTCAAAGTTTAATTACCTGATCAATCATCTTATGTTTAAGAAGCTTATCTTTATCAAGAATCTTGATAGCAAAATTTTCACCAGTTTCACAATTCCGAGCAAATTTAACCTTCGCGAATGTTCCTTCACCCAATGTCCGACCTAAGTCATACTTCCCCACTCGCACCTTCGCACGAGAAGAAGACGACGCCATTGTTTCTTTCTCAGCGAATCAACGAAAAAAAATAACACTACAGATATTCCCACCCTCTGAATCGCTTCTCTATAAACCTGAGACTTGGCGAAATTGATCGTTAAGATCTCTTCTTTTTACAGGGTTGCCAAACCTGAGACTTCACCACACTCATCTTTACTTTATGATTACAATAAAACTTGCACGAAATGGTTGCAGTAAACCCTAACCAGTCTCTTTCTTCTAAATCGGGGGTTTTTTGTAGTAGAAGGTCCAAATGAGATGAGAAATCCAAGGTTCAACATCAAATCATGAGTTCTTTTTTTGTGATCAGATCTCTCCAGAAGAAAACGTGAAAATTCCTTAAAGTCAGTTGAGCTAATTTAATGGAGGGAAAGTTTTTCAGTTCTGGTGGTATTTTATGAGAAAGGGAAAGAGTCGTTTCTTGATTCTGTGTACGAACCCGGTTTAAGTAGAAATGCGGTAGAGTCAACTCCACAGACCAACAAATTTCTGATTATGAATTTTTTTTTTTTTTTTGGAGTAATTGCAATTTAGAAAATCAATTTGCACATTAATTTCGTGCTGATTACGAGAGATTTAGTGGATAGGGAAGAGAGGATGATAGACTTTTTTAAGTCATCGCAATGGGGTGGATGATGCCTCTTTCTGTTACAAGGCGGCTAAATGACTTTTCGACGCGTGGTAGGGCAGACGTACATCGGTGATGTCATGATCTGATGTTGTTGTCCATTTGGTCCAGTTATGCTTGCGCACGACTCATTCAATGTATCCATACTTTAGTTTTCTTGGATTTTCTTTTTTGATCGTAGACTTTCAAGAAATAATAGCATTTCGTGACTTACTTGACTCTTTTTTGTAGTATATTATGACGATTTTTGTTTCTGAAATATAGTACCCCTTGTCTTAGATATATTCCTATGCACATGCCAAAAAAAATCTGTTTGGTATACTAGGTGGTATGACAAATGAGTTGTGCCGCTATGGAAAAACCACAAAGCGACAGAGAATTTCTAACGACCGTTATTATCCAGAGCGCTGGTGATATTCTGAATATCGATGACATCCCCGCGCAGGGCGGATCTATGCAGAGACTTGGGCTGGCTTAAGCCAGCCCAAAGTCCAGAAAAACATTACATTTTGTGGTGTAATCGTGTTTGGAATAACAAATCAAGCCCAAATATTAGGCTTAAGCCAGCCCAAGTCAAACCAGTTTGTTTTCAAGCCGCCCCATCATTCATTTTCTGGTTCCGCCGTTGTCACCGTGCGATATAAAGAGTATCGCTAGCAATATTATAATTATCGATCACTAGTTATTTTGCAACGTCTATTTCCCCCCGTTGGTTCCTATATATACGCCCTTGCACTCTTCAAGTTACTCACACCTTCTTTTTTTTTTTTGAAGCATGCTACTAAGAAAAAAACTAATTAAACTGTTATTACACGAGGGAATGTGATTCCCACGGAGTCACTCAAACTGATTTGATTAAGAAAAGCTGGATTCGTTTGCTCCCAAATTGATGTAGATAGGTTTCCCACTTGGCTGCCGTCGGCTGCAAAGTTTGTCAGTCCATCTGTTGCTTGGTTTCCTTCTCGATAAGTATGTTGAATAGTACAACATGGTATTTGACTCATTCGATGTATGATTTCTTCAATCATTTGAGAGATACACCAAGGAGTTTCCTTTGGATTTTTAATGAAATGCACGAGATTTTCCGAGTCCGTCTCGAATATGACTTTAATCCAACTTCTTTCATTTGCCGCTCTAGTTGTTATCACTGCAGCCCATGTTTCCGCCGTTAGCGTTGTGGTTGTACCTAACGGTTGTGCAAGAGCCAGTACCGTGTGCGCGCTCGAGTTTCGACATATGAATCCTGCTCTTGCTATTCTCGGGTTGCCCCTAGCTGCAACGTCAGTATTTATTTTAAACCAGTCTTGTGTTGGGAAACTCCAACCCACCTGAATGGTTGTAGTGGATCTGGTTATGTTTGTTGTAAATCTACAAGGACTCTCCCCGGGGAGAACTGGTGGGGATGTCGTTTTTGCCCATTCAAATTCATGTTGTTGCGCGAAAGATCTTTCCAGGATGTCGTCCTGGGTGGAGTGTGTCTGACCGAATACGAGCTCATTCCTTGTTGTCCATAGAGATCAGAGGAGAAAACAACAGGATGTGGTAGTAGAGCTATCACCTACTTCTACATATATTTCACCAATTTCTCTATTTGTATTCTTAATCTTAAATTTCATAACATAAATGGTGAGTGTTGATACCTGAAAAATAACATCCCTTAACGGGCTTGGGGTGCCCTAGAGGGTGGCAAGCTTAACATGAGACATGGGGACTTGTGGATCAATGAATAATAAGGAAGTTATATTAAGGAAGGGATGGCATTATAAGTAATTAAAGAGGTTTAGGACATGTGGCATGATGTCACAAAAGGAAAGGGATTTTGGAAAAAGTCTATATAAGGAAGGACAAGGTACAATGGATATGCAACTCTCGCTCTTACTATTCCTAGAAAGATGAGGTCATTTGGTGTAGCACGGGTAGAACCAAAAGCAAAATCACCCTTCAACATTTGGCGACCGCACACTGAGGATCGTTCCTAGCTCACCATGACACACCTAGGAAGCGCTAACTCAGACGTAGCAAAAAACCAATCGACCAACCAACCCATAAACATGGACGAAGTAACAATGGACAACGAGGACAACGAGGAAGAAATGCTAGCCCAAAACACCGCCAAGCAATCGATAGGACGCGAACGTCAAAATGGAGAAATTAGAGCAACTCAGGAGAAAAACATGCAGGTAATCTAGTCACTAGACCTCGCATCTCCAGTCATACAAGACATACAAAAAGAGCTAGATGAACACTCGCAAAGAATGCAAGAGATAGAGGATTGGATAGCGCAAGCAGTGATAGCAGGGAAAAACATTCCCAAGGAAGCAACTAAGGGCGAAGAAAGACAAAGCGCCAATATTATGAAATCGCAGGAAGAGATGGCGAGATACCTAGAGAAAAATTACCACGTGATAAAACAAGACAATCACTGCCTCGTAAGCAACCCATACCCAACAAGTATCCAAGAGTATCAGTACCCCGAGGACTATGCTTCTCCGAAATTCAAAACGTATGATGGGCAAGGATACGTGCGGGAACACCTTATCTGATTCTTATTAACAATGAATGACAAAGCCTCCGATGGAAAGCCGTGCTTAAGAGAATTTCCTAAGTCACTAACAGGAACGACATTAACCTGGTACGACAATTTAAGGGCGGAAAGTGTGGATTCCTGGCCAACCATGTCCGCACTTTTCCGTAGGGAAATTCTATTCATCCAAGAGAAAAATCACATCAATAGACATAAGAATGAGCGGTCAGCGGATAGGAGAGGAAATAGGAAAATATATCTTGCGTTTCTGACGTCTGGCGTTAGATTGTCATGAAGATATCAGCGAAGGAGCGCTCGTCGAAATATGTGTGCATAGAATGATAGCAGCCTTTAAGGGAAGCTTGATCAACTTCATGTTTGAGACTTCGCTGATTGTGTAAAGGAAGTATCTACAGACCCTGCATGGCGCCACGCAGTCAATATCATATCTGAAGCACCACGTAATGTAAGATCCAATACTAACAAGGAGAAAGGAGACCAGTTTCAAGCAGATGACGGAGGCCAAAGAAGAAGCGGATGGACTAGGCGAGACTCGAATCCACCGCCTCCCCTACCCTGCAGTAGAGAGCGTGCGGTTGAACTCCTAAACCAATGGCTTACAAGAAAATAAATCCAGTTGCGCCCAACAGTGGTAGACGTCAACAAGATGGATAAGAACGCAACCGAGTATTGTCACTACCATCGGAGGCTGGGACATCTGACGGTGGAATGTTTCGTCATAAGGAGCATATTCGAATGAAAACGCGCCTCCGGAGAACTCGAGGCAACAAAACAAGCAATTAAACACGACCCCTTCCCCCACCATTGAGGGGATAAAGGCGAAGAACCAAAAAAAAAAAAAAAGAAGAGAGAAGAGAAGAAACAAGGAATAGTCACACCTAGCTTGTAAAACAACCCCTTTTTGTTTTGGTAAGAATAATCTCTTCTTTCAAATTAATGAGCAATATGAAAAACAAAAGGCTATAGGAACGCCAAAGGCACCTGGTCAGCTGACAAATCTACAAAAGGCTACAGGAATGCCAAAGGCGCCTGGTCGGCTGACGAATCTATGAAAAGCTACAGGAATTCCAAAGGCGCCCGGTCGGCTGATAAATCTACAAAAGGCTACAGGAATGCTAAAGGCGCCTAGTCGGATGACAAATCTACAAAAGGATACAGGAATGCTAAAGGCGACTGGTCGGCTAACGAATACACAAAAGGCTACAGGAACGCCAAAGGCACTCAACAAAATAGATCACCAAGAGAATGTAGGCGCGTTTAACCCACGCCTTACCCACCCTACCCCATCTATCTAGAGAAGGACGGGAGTAGGCGCGTCTAATCTATGCCCTACTCACCCCAACTTAAAAACAAAAAAGAGGGAGTAGGCGCATTCAAGTTCTGCCCGAGCTGCCTCCTCCGCGGTTTCAACCCGAATCACCTCATCGCTAGCCACCCCCACATCAGCGACCAATTGATTCAGCGCTTTCTTTCTGATGGCATCCGTCTTGGAACGCTTCACCAACATCTCCTCCAACCACCCTATCGAGAACTTAATATTGACCGCTGACCGCACGGTAGTCTCCCAACCACGCATTGTCACCGCATCAACAGGATCATCTCATACCCGCGTGAGCTGGTCATCGATTCCCAAAAGGTTTTTAGTCATGTAGCACAAAATGCGAATATCCAAAAGATCCGCCCTCACCATGTGACCGCCGCCACGCTCCACAATGTCCCTATAGGTAACGGTGAAAATATTTGGCACCCAAAAGCCATGGACTAGTGTATGGGTGGCAGGATATACCTCATCCTCAGCAGCTCTCACCACTAAAGGGAACTGAAGCTGCGCGTCCTCGGGATTTGCTGGCACGATGGGGACGACTGGTACGTCAGGAACATCATTTCGTTTCTTCAAAGGAGTGGAAGAACCACTAACATCCATCCGAGCGCGTTTAGCTTACTCGTCACCACCAGGGACTACACATCGCACACCATCCGTGTTGGGGCCTTCAAGTTTAGTAGTCACTTTGCGCTTATTACCCATATCCTAGTGCCAACGGCGAAGTTTTAGCAAGCAAGCGAAAATACAATGCAAAAGAAAATACAATAGACTAACCTAAAGAATGGATGAATCGAGCGGAAAATCAACAGGTTTGGGATGAGACGTGGAAGAACTAGAAGATGATTCAGAATCACTAGCGGAGCCTGAAAAATAAGAGATGAGCACCATTGCGAAGAATAACTCAGATTTATTAAAAAAAAAAGAGGGGGGAGAGATGAGAGAAGAATGATAAAAACGAAGACACGTATTAAATAGAGGGTTGTATAAACTACCTTCAGGATCACCAATAGGTGGTGCCACGTGGGATGAGGACCCACCAAAAACTGACCGGATAGACCCATACGGGATCATCTATTGCAGAACGGCACTAGGGGACACCGGAGGCCTGCCCCTAGCACGGACATTCTCGGCCCGAAGAGGATGAACTGATGAAATGTGAAGATGCGGGGATGCCCAAACGGTTCCCTCGGAGAGATCGAACCCAAGATTCCTCAACTGGTCTACGAATGAGGGAGTTGGACTGCCACTAGTGCTTCCGGGAGGCTGTGACGCGCTCCTCCAACAGGCTTGCTGAGTTTGTAGAGATGAGATGTTAGCAGAGGAACAAGGGCGCAGAGCAGACAATTTAGCTGCTTCTCGTCTGGCCTTCTTAGCAAGGCTCTTCTCAGTCCAATCACTCTCAGGCATGTTCAGATATTCCTCAATTACATAAGAAGTGGCCTTCCACCCCACGATTGGAGAGAGGAGCTCCCTGAGAATATGATTCTTTCCACTCGCTTTTAGTAAAAAATAAAACATGTATAAATAATAATGAATAAAGAACATGTGAGAGGGCGACAAGTACCTGCGCTGCCAAGGGACTAACTGCTTGCCTAGGCACGTCAAGCCGGGGAGGCTTACGATTGGAAAAAGACTCCGATCCCTTCTTCGGCCTTGTAGGCTCAGAACCTTCAGGGGGAGCCCAAGAAGTCACCAAAGACTCTAAAGGGCGACCTTTGGTAGCGGGAACAAGACGGTGCACGACAGCTACGACATCATCAAGTTCGATCTTGCTAGACGAGTGAAGCAATCGAAGGTCTTCATAAGACAAGTCGCGAGGAGGAGATGGTTCTCGCAAAAGGAAGTTCAAAGCTCGACGACATATGAAAAGTTGGTATTCATGGGCGCCTTCGGTGACTGCTAAGGGGCGCTCAGGGATAGGCTGTTTAAATTAAAAATTGATTCCTCGATCACCCAAACGTAATGTCCTTTTGAAGACAAAAACGATCAAAACTAGCGATGACGTCCCCAGTATCAGAGCTCCCCCAGGGAGGGAACCTTGGGGAAATCCCTTGATCAAACCCGACCTGCTGAGCCACAGGGTCAGTATTATACGACATAGCGATGAACTTACCAACATGAAAACCTGGGAGATAACCAGGCAACATTGCCATCATCGAATCAAAGTCTGACGCTGCCAAGAGTTTTGTCGAGTCCAGCTCTGTGTCAAGAGATGCAGTGAATTCGTAATGCGCTGGACCTGATCGACCATCTTGATAAGGGAACGACACAAAATGCTCAACCACACCTATGAATTGGGCTATATCAGCCTTCGGTACTTTCCCCTTGCCATTCCAAAGGGACATCCTCGAATAGCCATAAATGACTGGAACCCTCTTAACCGAGCCGTCACCCTGTTCAACATCTTCTTCATGGTGAACCGCTAACTCATTAGGATCAGGCACGTATGAGGAAACATGATCCCAAGACCATGCTTGCATAAAAGAGGTCGGGATGTAAGTCTCGATCTTATGATTTGAACCCATTTTCTGGAGGTCTTGGCAGAACAAGTCCAAGTGGCGATATAATCCACCTAAAAACATTGGCGTGAGTGGGAAGGAAACGTCGCGAGATAACAACACTGCCATCGGCACAAGTTCACTTTTGATTGTATCTTGGGGACTGAACTCGAACATATCATGGCAGAGCCAGAATAGGATGTAAGCAGCCAATTCAGCACGAGGGTCCGTCTCTTTCCGCTCAGGAGGGAGCACCTTCCCTTCTACCAACCGCGGAGCCCAATACTTAATCCAGAAGGGAAAGGAAGCATGTCAATTGGTCTTAGTGACCCACTCAGAGGCTGTTATGGGCAGTTGAATTGACGATCCGTGAATCACTTCATGAGAACGGATAGAACTGGCAAGCAAGCGCTCACCCTGTGGACGCGTCGAAGGGGGTTTCTTCTTCTCTCTGACCAACACATCCTTCCCTTTGGCGGCAAATGATGACGCTTCTTTCTTACCCACGCCAGTAATCTCCCGTTCTTCTCCATTTTTCACCAACACTTGGTCCTTCCTCACTAGCTCACTCCGATAGGCATCTTTGCAGTCCAACAAATAATCCCGCAGCACCTTGTCCTCATCGGTCAATGCTCTGTAAACTGCCGCCTCGTCGTATGAATGGCTACCATGAATAGGTGACCCTGTAAGAGCGACTACATCCTCCAAAACTATGGTTGCCTCTCCCCACACGGTAAAGAGAGTGTGAACAGAAGGAACCCAACGACAGAATACCCGGTTTAAATCACGCCTGCACCTCTTCACTTCACGTTTGAGAGACGAGTTTATAGATTCATCAATACCTGACTGAAGAAGAATCGTCGCGTGACCAGGATTGGAGCGAATGTAAGATGTCTAGTGTGGGCATATCGGATGAGTTTTCGATTTAGAACGGATATCAATGGTGGGGAGATCATAGTCACCACGGTAAATCGTTATTCGCGGCACCTTCTTGAATGGGAAAGCATCTGCTGGAGGAGGTAGAAGAATATCGTCAAGAGTTGCAAGAGCCACCCGGGAATAGATGGATAAGGCAACACATGAGGGTTTAGAAGGAGAGGGATTAATTTATCATCAAGAGGAATAACGCGCTTACCTCCACGGAGCCCCCTCAACTTTAGGGCGCATTTTAGATTGGATCCATTGGTAAACTCCGCGATTGTATATGACTGACCATCTGCCGGAGGGGGTAGAAGAATCTCGTCCTTCTTTGTATACTCGACCTCTTCAGAACCTGCGCTCATTATTTTTTCAGAATCGTCGGATTCCTCATAAGAACAACAACTGGTAGAACTACTAGAATGACGCGTGTATAGGTGTTAAGAATGAAGGGAATAGAAAAGCTGTAAAGGGAAAAGATAAGGAGAGAACATATAAATGGACCTATATATATATATATGTCTCAAGGTTCGAACGTGGCGGTTACGAAGTGGGAACAATAACCGGCAGAAACTGAAAAGGAAAAGAGGAAAGAACTGCATGATGTAGAAGATGAAACACCACTCGGGATCGTGGAGCCGATGAAAAGGGATGATAATCCTCGTCCATAGTTCCCAAGCAAAAGGAGGGGAGGCGCTAGAAAGAATCATATGACTACTGGGCTATTTTACAAATGACACAGTCGTCAGGGGACAAATGTTGATACCTGAAAAATAACACCCCTTAACGGGCTTGGGGTTCCCTCAAAGGGGTGGAAATCCTAACATGAGACATGGGGACTAAGCCCAAACCCAAATGAGAAAATACCCATGAGATACAAAGGATAAGGAAGGGATCAATGAATAAGAAAGAAGTTATATTAAGGAAGGGATGGCATTAGAAGTCATTAAAGAGGTTTAGGACATGTGGCATGATGTCATAAAAGGAATGAGCTTTTGGAAAGTCTATATAAGGAAGGACAAGGTACAATGGAAAGGAAACTCTCTCTCTTACTATTCCTGGAAAGCTGAGGTCATTTGGTGTAGCTAGGAAGGGTAGAACCAAAACCAAAATCACCCTTCAACAGTGAGATCCAATGAAGAGAGTGAAAAAGCGGGGGTCTAACAACACCACCCAATATTTCGCTTAGCAATATGGATGGACTAACTCGAATATATTTTCAAGAGTCAACAAGACTCAATCAATTAAAAGTATATCAACGAGTTTATATCTCTCTCTTGATTTGATTTACTCAAGCAGAAACTGCGAGTTCTAATCAAATACAAGGAATAACTTGGATGGTACCAAAGACCAATATCCAAGGATCAATCAATGTCAATCAACAACCAAAGGTTGGATTACTCTAATTGATGATCTAACGCACAACCTGTATTATTTCAATTATAAAGATAAAACAATATAATGCGGAAACTGAAATAACACAGACACCAGGAATTTTGTTAACGAGGAAACCGCAAATGCAGAAAAACCCCGGCACCTAGTCCAGATTGAACACACACTATATTAGGCCGCTACATACACTGGCCTACTCCAAGATAACTTCGGACTGGACTGTAGTTGAACCCCAATTAGTCTCCCACTGATCCAAGGTACAGTTGTACTCCCTACGCCTCTGATCCCAGCAGGATACTGCGCACTTGATTCCCTTAGCTGATCTCACCCACAACTAAGATTTACTACGACCCAAAATCGCAGGCTTTAACAATAAAAAAATTTGTCTCACACAGACAAGTCTATCAAAGGATCAATCTGTCTCCCACATATAAACCCTAAAAGGTTTTGTTCCTTCTTTTGATAATAATCAAGGTAAACATAAACCAGTTGATAATCCGGTCTTATATTCCCGAAGAACAGCCTAGAGTTATCAATCACCTCACAACAATCTTAATCGTATGGTAGCGAAACAAGAGGTTGCGGAATCACAAACAATGAGACGAAGATGTTTGTGATTACTTTTTATATCTTGCCTATTGGAGATATCAATCTCAAGACGATCAATATGATTGTACTCGTACGATAGAAGATGCAAGATCAGATCACACAACTACGATAAAGTAGTATCGGTGTGGCTTCACAATCCCAATGAAGTCTTTAAGTCGTTAACCTGGTTTTAGAAGAAGAAAACCAAAGGTTAAAGGAGAAACGACTCTAGCACGCAAACTAGTATCACACGTAAGGTGTGGGGATTAGTTTTGCATTGAAGCTAGATGTCCCCTTATATAGTCTTTCAAATCAGGGTTTTCCATTAAGTTACCTTGGTAACAAAGCAATCAATATCCACCGTTAGATGAAAACCTGATTTAGATTCAAGCTAATATTTCTCAATCGTTAGATCGAAAACTTAGCTTGTTATACACAATTGAAATGCACGCTTCTAGGTTTGTTAACCGTACCCAAATGTATGCACTTGTTGGTTCAACAATAGTTAACCAAAAGGTTAGCCATATGAGCATTTCATATCAACCATGTTCTTCTTCACCATAACTAGTTCAAATGACTAAAATGAACTAGTTAGAGAGTTGTTCAATTGCAAGGAAAAATTATGTAACTACACAAGACACAATTGAAGCAAAGATGATTTGATTCACTTGAATCGGTTCATGAACTTTTATAGCCACTGTTTGCAAACTGCATTCCTTAGTCTTTTTAAGTTTAAGTTCAGAAATCATCTTTAGATATATAACCTTCTCAAGTTCGCAGACTAGGTTCACGGACTTAAGTTACCGGGCAGAGTTTACAAACTCCAGCAGAAATTCTCGGGATGAGAACTTCGCCGGTTCGCGGACTGGGTTCGCGGATTGAGTTTGCAGACTTAGCTTTGCGCACTAGTTTGTTAACTCCAGCAGAAATTCTCGGGTTTGAGAACTTCGGCAATTCGCGGACTTGGATTATGCCATTCTTCCGGTTCTCTTGATCAACAAATTTCGCAAACTTTGGTTCAAGGAATATGACTTGTACATAAATGTGTTTCCACAACAATGGTTATGTCCATCATGGGTTATGTAATCTAAACTGTCATTCCAATCATTGAAATATTCTTAGAGGATGTTATATAGTTGTTACACCATTTCTCGTCAAAGAAATTTTCAAAGTGATTGAAACATATCATGACTCTCGTCAATAGGTAAAGATAAACTTGGTCGAAGCGAAAAGCTTACCAACACATATTTCGAGATATAGATAGGCGAGGTATACTCGGCTCGAAATACCAAATGTGTATAATCAAAGTCTATATATAGCATACGACTTTTTGTCTCAAGAAGTGGGAGATAGAATAGATAGACTTTTGAGTGATAGATAAGTTCAAGTCTTCACATACCTTTTTGTCGAGAAGTTCCACCGGTTCCTTGAGTAGTTCTTCTTCTTGTATGATGAATCGCCATGAAGTCCTTGAGCTCAACTACATTTTCTATCCTAGTCCGAAACTTAGCTATAGTAGACTAGAAATCAAGACTTATAGTTGTGATCACTAACATTGACAAACATGCTTGAGATAACAACACATGCGAGTTCGATCGAGTAATGCTCTAACAATCTCCCCCTTTGTCAATTTTAGTGAAAAAACTATCAATACATATGGAATACAAAAAAGATAATGAAAATTTAGTAGATCCAATTCCACATGTCTAATCTTCAACATTCCTCGAAATCTTCGTCACTTCCAAGTACTCCAATGATCCCAAAGGTTGTAAGTTTAGCATCACTGTTGTTGAAGATCCGTAGCTATAACAATGAGAAAACATAATTCTCAATCATTGTTATACATTATCAAAGTATTATTACACAGTGTCAAAGTTCAATTGTATTACAACTTCAACAATAATACTATGGTGATATGTATCACTCCCCCTTAGTCAATACTCCATCTCACATGGAAACCACTCCCCCTTACACAATGATCCGAAAACCATATGTATTTGTAGTGTAAACTACATATTAATTCTTCCCCTTATTGTCAATAAAATTGCCAAAGGTACAAGAACGGGATCATAATGAAATTTCCGTAAGAGACATTTCATGACTAAAAGAAAAAAAATACATACCAACTAATTTAGATGCAATCATAAAGCCGAAGCTAAATGCATTCATCAAGGAGTTTAAAGATACAAGATAACCCCTCTAAAATTCCATAGCCGCACACCCCCTTAATATATGACCATTAAGCACAAGTTCAAAATACCTCTCCCCCATTTGATGTCATTCCCGAAAGAACAACAACGAGCGACCTTAATTTCAAGAGAAAAGAATGATTTTTATTGGATACCAAAACCATAAGAATGATTTTTATATCCAAAAAAACTCAGTTAAATTAATCACAAGTAAACCCATGATTAATTTAATCGAAATACGCAACCAAATTAAACACAAAAAGTGATCAATTTAATTGATTATGCTCATCATAAGTAAACTTACGGAGCTACGACTAAGTTAACCATACGAGGGTGATTGGCTTAATCGTTCATATACTCAACACAAGAAAACTTATGGAGTAATAACTAAATAACCAAATAAGATGATTAATTTAGTTCAAAATGCTCAACATATAGTACCTTACGAAACAACAACAAAGCCAATCATAAAATATTCAACTTGGTTGTTTAGTGCTCAACATAAGATACATTACGGAGCCTCACAGTAATACATAAAATATGGATCGATGAAGATCAATACTGTGGAATACACAAGGATTCATTCTATCTTCAATCACTATTTGCATAACGATTATTAATAGACATAATCCTTGAAAACAAAAGATTTTAACCTATCTTCCATCAAAGAATTGACAATATAGGCTTAACTTTTGTATTTGTCAAAAGTACATTCGCTCTTTAACCAATACATGAATATCGATCACAAACGATTTTACTTTTGACAAAGTATGGGACAACATAGTTCACGGACGTAAACACCAATATCCCATAGCAAGTTGCAATATAACAAATCATAAAGATTAAATACTGTTGTTGATGGTGGTTTTTAGCTTAGGGTTAAAATCGTAAAACCTTGCATCAGATGGGACATCACTCTGCAAGGAAACGGTGCTGCGAGTAGTAACCTGTCCACCAACATATTTATTGAGCCGCTCAATATACTTTTATCCATAACACTCTGTAAAATTCGGCACCTCGCCAATACAAGACCCACTGAGTACTTTCCTGTGCTATGTTCCCCAGCAGAACCCTTAAATCGATATGGCATGACGAATTTATGTTCACTCGCAGCGGAGTAGCATGAACCTCCAAGTACCAAAGTTAAGGCCATCGCACAAAATGCTCAGACAGAAAGCACACTACATTCTGTAGATACAAATTTTTGTGTGGCAACATACAAAATCCAGCCAATCATTGTGATAACTCACAAAGAACTCATAAACCCGAGTAATTTGCAAATTAGGGTTTCGCGCCCCGCGTAGTATATTAGACCCCGTTGGTCGAAACCATTCTTAGCGCAGCTAGGCAACCAAATTCTTCACGGCGCACTAAAAGTGCGATCGCGCCCTAGCATGTCGGCCCACTTCCCATCGACCAATCAGGTCGCTTCAAATCCGCCACCGCGCGTTGGAAGTGTGGCCACGCCCTAGCATGCTGGACCCACTTCCAGTCGACCAATCAGGTCACATTAAACCTGCCACGGTGCATTAAAAGTGTGGCCGCGCCCTAAGCTTGCCGGACCCCTACTTTCATTGACCAATCAGGTTGCTCCAAACCTGCCACGACCTCAAAAGATGTCGTCATACAAAGTTGGCTTCCCAAAACGCGCCAGCCTCCCAAAACGCGTCAGCTTCGCAAAAGCGCGCCAGCTTTCCAAAACGCGTCAGCTTCCCAAAACACGTCAACATGCCGCACGCGCATACCACGGATGCCAGGCACGCATGCAAAATGTGTGTGCCAGACGCGCATTCCAAAAGCGCCATCACATACTACACGCACTAATTAGGGTTCCGACACACCAAACCCTAATTTGGGCAAGTTGCTACCTAATCCTTCCACAACGCCAATTTTAGCTTCGACCATATCTCAACTGGCATACCGCTATGCCGCAGCTACTAGCATGGCACCATACCACGGCTATGCCATGGCTACGCCACTGGCATACCACCATCATGTTGCCAATGCTGCTATGCAAACAAGATGCGGCCATGATCAATGTACATCTTTCCTCCTGAGATGCGAATCTCAGTCGTACAAGTTCGCCACCAAACTTGTGGCAACTTCTGGCCCAATGCCAAATTCCATGGTTTACGCCAAACCCTAATTTGGCCGCGCCTAAAACATGCCAAGGCCATGCCTCCATGCCGCTGGCTGCCAAATGGAGGGTTGCAACAATCAACGACTATCCCTCCTTCTGAGATGCAAATCTCAGTCGTACAAGTTTACCACCAAACCAAACGATTTGTGGAAACCTCTTGGCCGCGATGCCAAGATTCCGCGGTTTGTGCCAAACCCTAATTTGGCCGCGCCAAGAGCATGCACGAGCCATGCCGGCCATGCCTCCAGACCGCTGGCTGCCAAAACGGAGGGTTGCATCAATCAACGACTACCCCTCCTTCTGAGATGCAAATCTCAGCCATACAAGCTTGCCACCAAACCAATAGATTTGTGGTAACCTCTTGGCCGCGATGCCAAGATTCCACGGTTTGGCCAAACCCTAATTTGGTCGTGCCAAGAGCATGCACGAGCCATGCCGCTGGCTGCCAAAATGGAGGGTGCAACAATCAACGGCTACCCCTCCTCCTGAGATACAGATCTCAGCAGTACAAGCTTTCCACCAAACCACACGACTTGTGGAAACCTTTTAACTACGCTGCCAACTCTTTGGTCACGACACCCTAATTGGCCACGCCAAGAGCAGACGCAAGTCATGCCAGCACTATGGCCACTGTCTACCAACGGAAGGTAGCCATAATCAACGGCTACCCTTCCTCTTAAGATGCAAAATCTCGGTCGTCGAAGGTCGCCACCGAATCGACAAGCCTCTCAATTTTAACTTTCCAAACAATAGCAATACGCTACACGTTTTCCACGAAAACACTCGAGACATCAAAACATGTCACAAACTGGGGGATGCTCATCAGGGTATTGGTCTGGCGGTTTACAGCATGCGGGGTGCAATACGCCCGTTACAAGAAAGTGTCATAAGAGTAAGGCGGTTAGTAATGGTAGGAAATAATGGTGAAATGTATCCTTCATTATGGAAACATCAATTCCAGGCATTACCCGTTACCATTCTCTTCCATTACTCAACCGTTTCCACTTCTTACGAGGCCAGGATACGTTTTGTTGCGACTTGTATAAATAGGTCTCACCTATTTCCGACAAAGAACACGTTTTTGGTCAGTAGAATACAACACTCAGAAACCACCTGTTAGCTTTCCACATTGCTAGCGTTTCACTTTCTGATACAAGTCGTAAAACAACCACTCTTCCAGTATCAACCATTCTGGCCTCAACACTTTCTTCGCTTCCCTCCCTAAGACCAACCCTTCTCCTTCACTTTGTGACCGAATCAAGCCTGGAACGGACATTTCTTGGTTTAGGCCAGGATTGTACAGATTGATCTCTCGAATCAAAAGTACTCCCGTGCAGTACATTGTTTTGGGTTTAGATTTGTTTCTCATCCGCACTCACATGAAATTACCGGAATCAGCAGAAACGGTTTTCACCCACAAACAATTGGCGACCACAGTGGGAGATTAATCTATCGGTTACAATATCAATTTCTCAATTTCCGATTTCATCTTTCGACCCGATCTCTAGATGGTAGAAGCAAACGATCCGCGCGGGGTTTAGCGGCTCAGATTGACGATTATTTCACAATAAGAAATAACTGGGGACTTCTCACTGTCACAACGGTGTTGTCCACAAAACTCAGACTTACGCCCTGAAGATCCATTTTGTTGGGAGACCCTAAAAGCGAGTAAATCCTGTCAGACGATGTACATAATCCACTACTTCAACTTCTCACGTTGATAATAAAAACCGATAGCCATGTTATCCCTAAAATTTCATCTCATACTTTCTACCATCATACAACATTCACGATTCCATGACTCTCCTGGAATATTTGTGCTACTAACAGTCATACTCGAAACGACACTATTCTAAAAAAAAAAATCATTCCAAAGAATAATTCAAAACCCACATAGGTAGCAATTATCTAACCAAAACCAAGGATCTTTTTCCAGTAGCAAGTACCGGGTAGAGCAGAGACAAACCGCGTAACGATCTTATCTCCAAAGATGCGGCGAAGTTTTTACACCGGATGCCAGCCCGCCGAGACGCAACCTGCCCAAAGACAGGAGTAATAGGTAGCAATTATCTATCAACCCAAAATCCAAAAATAAATCAAACCATAACTAGGCGTTTCGTTTGCCTTTCAAAAAAAAAAAAAAACTAAGAAAAGGAGTTCGGAAAGTAAAAAGTATTCAAGGAAAATTGCCTAACAACGGCTCGTTCTTCTTGGAGAAAATGTCTTTCATACTTCAAAGAGCCGCCTGCTTGAGCTTTAACTCCTGGGATAACTTCTCGACTTCTGCATCCTATTGATTAATCAAATCCGCGGAAGGGCCATCAACCGCTTCAGACTGCAACCTTTGAATCTCGGAGAATCCCTCACAAAAACCGGAAGCATTAAATTCAAAGTCTACGCACAAATCGCGGTGGAACTCCCAGTTTGAGATTAAATCTCGAGAAACAGTATGGCCAGTCACTTTGCACATGTCGCGAATTTAGGATAATATTTCCTCCACCCGCTTAACCAGTGCGAAACGGCTAGTAATCTTCTTGGTCGTTGCGATATGTCCATGCCTCTCCCATATCCTGGTATACAATTTTGTGTGCTTAACTGGTACACTGAAGCCTCCGATCAACACATGGTCTTCATGGGGAGTCAAATATGGAGGCGCAAAAATGGCGCCCGCAACTGAATCTGTGACCGACAGAGGATTCCCGACTACAATTGCGCCAACGGACGCCAGAGTACTTTCCACCATATGAGTTGTCGCGTTGTCGACATCCATTTCCAAATCACCAGCAGGCGCGGTTTCCACAGTTGGACCTTCATCGTGACGAGTCCCCACCTCAAGGCCATTTTCAGAAGAAACTCCTCCCTGCGACATTCCGACTTAGTTTTGTTTCAAAAACAAAAAGAAGAACGGGGAGAAGAATGGGGAAACTTACCAACTCATCTGCGGACCCGCCGGAGGAAGACTCCGCGTTACTTTCAAAAGCACTTTCATCATCGTCCACTGGATCCCGAACTTTCCTCTTTTTCGGACTCTTCTTCATCTTCAGGAGACTTAGTAGCCGATCAAATCCACCCAGCTTAGCCCAGCTAGGCAACCAAATCCGCCGTGGCGCACTAAAAGTGCGGCCGCGCCCTAGCATGCCGACCCACTTCCCATCGACCAATCAGGTCGCTTCAAATCTGCCACCGCGCGTTGGAAGTGTGGCCACGCCCTAGCATGCTGGCCTCACTTCCCGTCGACCAATCAGGTCAAATCAAACCCGCCACGGTGCACTAAAAGTGTGGTCGTACCCTAAGCTTGTCGGCCCCCTACTTTCATTGACCAATCAGGTTGCTCAAAACCTGCCACGGCCTCAAAAGAGGTCGCCATACCAAGTTGGCTTCCCAAAACGCGCCAGCTTCCCAAAAGCGCGCCCGCCTCCCAAAACGCGCCAGCTTCCCAAAAGCGTGCCAAATTCCCAAAAGTGCGCCAGCTTCCCAAAACGCGCCAGCTTCCTAAAACACGCCAACATGTCGCACGCGCATACCACGCATGCCAGGCACGCATGCCAGGCGCGCATGCCAAAAGCGTCATCGCATACTACACGCACTAATTAGGGTTTCGACACGCCAAACCATAATTTGGGCAAGTTTCTACCTAATCCTTCCACAACGCTAATTTTAGCTTCGACCATGTCGCAACTGGCATACCGCTATGACGCAGCTACTAGCATGGCACCATACCACGGCTACGCCACTGGCATACCACCAACATGTTGCCAATGCCGCTATGAAAACAAGATGCGGCCATGATCAATAGCCATTTTTCCTCCTGAGATGCGAATCTCAGCCATACAAGTTCGCCACCAAACTTGTGGCAACTTCTGGCCCAATGCCAAATTCCACCGTTTACGCCAAACCCTAATTTGGCCGCGCCTAAAACATGCCAAGGTCATGCCTCCATGCCGCTGGCTGCCAAACGGAGGGTTGCAACAATCAACGGCTACTCCTCCTTCTGAGATACAAATCTCAGCCGTACAAGTTTGCCACTAAACCAAACGATTTGTGGCAATCTCTTGGTCGCGATGCCAAGATTCCGCGGTTTGTGCCAAACCCTAATTTCGCCGCGCCAAGAGCATGCATGAGCCATGCCGGCCATGCCTCCATGCCGCTGGCTGCCATAACGGAGGTTGCAACAATCAACGGATACCCTCCTTCTGAGATGCAAATCTCATCCGTACAAGCTTGTCACCAAACCAAGCGATTCGTGGAAACCTCTTGGCCGCGATGCCAAGATTCTGTGGTATGTTTCAAACCCTAATTTGGCCATGTCAAGAGCATGCATGAGCCATGCCGTCCACGCCTCCATGCCACTGGCTGCCAAAACGGAGGGTTGCAACAATCAACGGTTACCCCTCCTTCTGAGATGCAAATATCAGCCGTACAAGCTTGCCACCAAACCAAGCGATTTGTGGCAACCTCTTGGCCGCATTGCCAAGATTCCGTGGTTTGTGCCAAACCCTAATTTGTCCGTGCCAGGAGCATGCACGAGCCATGCAGGCCATGCCTCCATGCCGCTGGTTGCCAAAACGGGGGTTGCAACAATCAACGACTACCTCTCCTCCTGAGACACAGATCTCAGCCGTACAAGCTTTCCACCAAACCACACAACCTGTGCCAACCTTTTAGCTACGCTGCCAACTCTTTGGTCACGGCACCCTAATTTTCCACGCCAAGAGCAGGCGCAAGCTATGCCAGCACTATGGTCACTGGCTACCAACGGAAGGTAGCCATAATCAACGGCTACCCTTCCTCTCAAGATGCAAAATCTCGGCCGTCGAAGGTCACCACCGAACCGACAAGCCTCTCAATTTTAACTTTCCAAACAATAGCAATATGATACACGTTTTCCACGAAAACACTCGAGACATCAAAACATGTCACAAACTGGGGGATGCTCATCAGGGTATTGGTCTGGCGGTTTACAGCGTGCGGCGTGCAATACGCTCGTTACAAGAAAGTCTCATAATAGTAAGGCAGTTAATAATGGCAGGAAATAATGGTGAAACGTATCCTTCATTATGGAAACATCAATTCCAGGCGTTACCCGTTACCATTCTCTTCCATTACTCAACCGTTTCCACTTCTTACAAGGCCAGGGTACGTTTAGTTGTGACTTGTATAAATAGGTTTCACCTATTTCCACCAAAGAACGCGTTTTTGGTCAGGAGAATACAACACTCAGAAATCACCTGTTAGATTTCCACATTGCTAGTGTTTCACTTTCTCATACAATTCGTAAAACAACCACTCTTCCAGAATCAACCATTCCGACCTCAACACTTTCTTCGCTTCCTTCCCTAAGACCAACCCTTCTCCTTCACTTTTTGACCGAAGCAAGCCTGGAACAGACATTTCTTGGTTTAGGCCAGGATTGTACATATTGATATCTCGAATCAAAAGTACTCCCGTGCAGTATATTGTTTTGGGTTTATATTTGTTTCTCATCCGCACTCACACAAAATTACCAAAATTAGCAGAAACGGTTTTCACCCACAAACAACTTCAAAACATCATCCTCCAAATATTTTTAGAATTTAAACCAAAAAACCTAAAAACAAGAAGATGAAAAATAATAGCTATATGTAGTCATAATCATTGTTATTCAAGCACTAGTTATTCTTCTAACTAAACCAAAAAGAAGACATACTAGGCAACATAAATAAATAAACAAGCTAAAGGAAAATAGACTCCAGCACAATTCCCGAACACGAACTAAGATCATATGGACGGTTCAGGATCTTCACGAGTCATAGGGTTTTTTGATCTTGTGATTGATAGCATCTATTTAATATCTAGAGAGAAGATTCTCTTTGTGAAGATCATTGATGTAAGACTTTCTGAGACTAAGATCAGCAGTAACCTTTTCCAACTCAGTTTTCACAGCATCAAGATTTTTCAGAGTAACAATGAGCTCTTGTTTTGCTTCCCAAAAATATTTCAGAAAGTCATGAACCACTCTGCCGAAATCATATCATCCTTCTCAGCATCCTCATAAGCATATGCATAGTAACAGGAAGCGTTAGGATGATCGTTATCTACAAAGGTTCTTTACTTTCTTTCCTTGGACTCGACGTCAAGACATTTGTCAAGGAATCCTCTTGCAAAATCACCATAGCAAGATGAAGAAGAAGACGTTCTTGCGAACATGACTTTTGAAACTCAACAGGTCGGTATATAAGGGCCTCTTAGGGAAGATATTCTAGGGTTTTTAACAGTTGACTCGTACTAGAACACGGGTATCCGTTCGAGTACAACATGACCCAGAAATATAGAGCCCGGAAAGAAATTTTTGCTACATAAAAACACGGCTTTATAAACTCATAAAAGCACTTTTGAACCTAGATGTAGCAAGAAACAAGATTCAACATAGGAATTTCTAAAGAAAATGAGAAGCAACATTAGACCAAAAAAAATACTCTAAGCACAACAAGTCTGCAATAGTTTAGCTATGGACGATAAGAAGATAACTCAACTTAACAGATGCCAATGCCAAAAGTATACCTGAATTTTAACACATCTTACTCAACAAGGTTTTTATGAGTAAGCTCTTCCAACCTTGTGATTAATTAGCACAAGTATGAGCCACGAGCTCATCAAGAGATTTGTGTTTATGGTCAAGTATCTTTTTCCTCCTGAATCTAGAGAAGGATCCCTTTTTATGTGAGAAATTATCATAAAACTTACTGTCATCAAAATAAGAGACATAGTTTGAGTTCTTACCAGAAGAATTTTGGTTTGAGGATGAAGACAACCTGTCGACGAATTCTTTATACCCTTCAATTATCTTTTTCAGATTATCTCTCATCTCGTCAACTTTTCTTATTTCTTCTGAACATCCTTTCTCCACAGGAGCAGTGTTATTTCCAGAGATCATGACACAATCTTCCTTTAGACGATGTTTATTAAGACGTCTGTTTTGTTCTTGAGTATTCGAGGAACTCATTGAACTGACTTTCCTGGTAACATACACCGGGTAGGCATGAAAACCATTTGGTTTAGTCATACGAATTTCAGTTACACCTTTAAGAATTAAATCTAAGGTGTTTTGAAGTTTGACCAAGGAGTTTTTCTTCAACCTAGAGGTTTCCTTTCGTTTAACAGAACTCTTCGTCTCACAGAAAAGACATACTTTCTGATCATCAGAATGATTAGATAGTACAATCTTAATTTCATCATTAGAAGATTTCTTCCCTTTATTTGATGTGCAACATTCTTGAGTGATGGTGACTTCAGGCACATCCGTTTTACTAGAAGGGGCTTCCGTTTTTACTTCTGAGCATGAACCCTCTTTAGTTGTATCAGAAGTACTTGGCATATTATATTGCTTCGATCATCCTTGAATAGAGAGCTTACTCAAGCGACGTTCAATTTCCAAAGCATATCTTCTGAGGCTATCCTCAAGAGACGTACACGAAGAATGAACTTCAAAATTATCTTTGGGTTTGCAACCTCTTATTACACCAAGTAGAACATTTACATGGTGCTTCAACCGATTGAATCTATTAGCTTCGATTCTAACAAGATTTAGAATCAATTCACCCTCTTCAGCTGAATCCCGTTCATTAATGGAGAGGCTCACATTTGAAGGGTAATCGGAAGTATACATGTCAGTGTTAGTCTGTCTCGTCCGTACAGAAGGTTCATCTATATTCGAGATTGTAGAACCTTTCTCTTTCATAGAGTTAGAAGAGATAAAACTATTATTTCTGGTGACGCGTTTATCAGAGATAGTACTCTTATCCATAGAATCAGATCGCTACAAACACAGACTTGTAAGGTCTTGAACGTGTTTTCCTGCTCTGATACCAATTGAAAAAGCGGGGGTCTAACAAGACCACCCAATATTTCGCTTAGCAATCTGTATGGACTAACTCGAATATACTTTCAAGAGAATCAACAAGACTCAATCAATTAAGTATATCAACGAGTTTATATCTCTCTCTTGATTTTATTTACTCAAGCAGGAACTGCGAGTTCTAATCAAATACAAGGAAAAACTTGGATGGTACCAAAGACCAATATCAAAGGATCAATCAATGTCAATCAACAACCAAAGGTTGGATTACTCTAATTGATGATCTAACGCACAACCTATATTATTTCAATTATAAAGATAAAACAATATAATGCGGAAACTGAAATAACACAGACACCAGAAATTTTGTTAACGAGGAAACCGCAAATGCAGAAAAACCCCGGAACCTAGTCCAGATTGAACACACACTGTATTAAGCCGCTAAAGACACTAGCCTACTCCAAGCTAACTTCGGACTGGACTGTAGTTGAACCCAATAAGTCTCCCACTGTTCCAAGGTACAGTTGTACTCCCTACGCCTCTGATCCCAGCAGGATACCGCGCACTTGATTCCCATAGATGATCTCACGCACAACTAAGAGTTACTACGACCCAAAGTCGAAGACTTAAAAATAAACAAATCTGTCTCACACAGACAAGTCTATCAAAGGATCAATCAGTCTCCCACAGATAAACCCTAAAAGGTTTTGTTCCGTCTTTTGATAATAATCAAGGTAAACATAAACCAGTTGATAATCCGGTCTTATATTCCCCAAGAACAGCCTAGAGTTATCAATCACCTCACAACAATCTTAATCGTATGGTAGCGAAACAAGAGGTTGCGGAATCACAAACAATGAGACGAAGATGTTTGTGATTACTTTTTATATCTTGCCTATCGGAGATATCAATCTCAAGCCGATCAATATGATTGTACTCGTACGATAGAAGATGCAAGATCAGATCACACAACTAAGATAAAGTAGTATCGGTGTGGCTTCACAATCCCAATGAAGTCTTTAAGTCGTTAACCTGGTTTTAGAAGAAGAAAACCAAAGGTTAAAGGAGAAACAACTCTAGCACGCAAACTAGTATCACACGTAAGGTGTGGGGATTAGTTTTGCATTGAAGCTAGATGTCCCCTTATATAGTCTTTCAAATCAGGGTTTTCCATTAAGTTACATTGGTAACAAAGCAATCAATATCCACCGTTAGATGAAAACATGATTTAAATTCAAGCTAATATTTCTCAACCGTTAGATCGAAAACTTAGCTTGTTATACACAATTGAAATGCACGCTTCTAGGTTTGTTAACCGTACCCAAATGTATGCACTTGTTGGTTCAACAATAGTTAACCAAAAGGTTAGCCATATGAGCATTTCATATCAACCATGTTCTTCTTCACCATAACTAGTTCAAATGACTAAAATGAACTAGTTAGAGAGTTGTTCAATTGCAAGGAAATATTATGTAACTACACAAGACACAATTGAAGCAAAGATGATTTGATTCACTTGAATCGGTTCATGAACTTTTATAGCCACTGTTTGCAAACTGCATTCCTTAGTCTTTTTAAGTTTAAGTTCAGAAATCATCTTTAGATATATAACCTTCTCAATTTCGCATACTAGGTTCGCGGACTTAAGTTACCGGGCAGAGTTTACAAACTCCAGCAGAAATTCTCGGGATGAGAATTTCGTCTGTTCGCGGACTGGGTTCGCGGACTGAGTTCATGGACTTAGATTCATGCGCTAGTTTGTCAACTCCAGCATAAATTCATGGGTTTGAGAACTTCGGGAGTTCGCAGACTGGGTTCGCGGACTTGGCTCATGCCATTCTTCCGATTCTCTTGATCAACAATGTTCGCAAACTTTGGTTCAGGGAATAGGACTTATACATAAATGTGTTTCCACAACAATGCTTATGTCTATCACTGGTTATGTAATATAAACTCTCATTCCAATCATTGAAACATTCTTAGAGGACGTTATGTAGTTGTTACATCATTTCTCGTCAAAGCAATTTTCAAAGTGATTGAAACATATCATGACTTCCGTCACTAGGTAAAGATAAACTTGGTCGAAGCGAAAAGCTTACCAACACATATTTCGAGATATAGATATGTGAGGTATGCTCGGCTCGAAATACCAAATGTGTATAATCAAAGTCTATATATAGCATACAACTTTTTGTCTCAAGAAGTATGAGATATAATGGATATACTTTTTAGTGATAGATAAGTTCAAGTCTTCACATACCTTTTTGTCGAGAAGTTCCACCGGTTTCTTGAGTAGTTCTTCTTCTTGTATGATGAATCGCCATGAAGTCCTTGAGCTCAACTACACTTTCTATCCTAGTCCGAGACTTAGCTATAGTAGACTAGAAATCAAGACTTATAGTTTTGATCACTAACATTGACAAACATGCTTGAGATAGCAACGCATGCGAGTTCGACCGAGCAGTGATCTAACAAAGAGGAATGTTATTATGAATTGGTTTAGATTACAACAAGAAATGCATCAGAGGAGGTTGCAAGAACTTGACGATGAGGAAGTTGAAGATAATAAACTAATCGACACTTTGATGCTCGTACATACGGCCCAAATACCTAGAGTTCCAGAGCCACAAGAAGTATTCTCAAGAAGATACACATATCGAGGGAGGGAATTTTACCACCAGAAAGTGGATGCACGATTATTTCTTTCCCAATTGTGTGTACTATGATGAAGATTTCCAACGTCGATTCTGCATGCCTCGACATTTGGTGAAAAAGATTATTGAAGAGCTTTGTCGAGTAGAATCTCAATTTAATTATTAGTTTGATGCACTGAATATTAGAGGTCATAGTCCTGAACAAAAAGTTACTTCGGCTTTAAGGATTTTAAGTTATGGCAAACCAGTGAATTCAAATGATGAGTACCTTCGTATGTGTAAAACAACTTCATTTACTTACCTTTGCATTGTTTTGTGAAGTAATGATTAATCATTTTGGTCCAACATATTTACGTAAACCAACCGAGGAAGATGTTAGAGAAATATTGTGGGAGACTGAGGAAAGGGGATTCCCGGGAATGTTTGGTAGTCTTGATTGTATGCATTGGGTATGGAATGTATTAGAGCATAGCTCGGTTGAACCCACCAAGCGTTGGTATGTCAAGTTTGGTTGTCATATTTAGTGAATCAAAACTCATGTTAAGAGTCGCTTGATTATGTACTAGAGTCAACTTCGTATAGGTTAGCTTGAAAGTATTAGGATATAAGACATTACAAGTATTGCGAAGTCTTGAAGATGTGAAGAAGCAAGGAGCTACAACGACAACAATCATCCTTCCACTTGAGGTTAGTGATATTTGACTTGAACTGTTTTATTTCCTAACGTATCTTTCAAGTCGTGCATATTGAAAACAAAGCTGCGAAGCATATTTGAACTCTAGATAGACATAGTATTAAGGAATACAATACGAGGTTTATTGCTTAACCATTAGACTTTGTAGATAAGACATCGCCATAATCATTTGAATGCTATTGTGATTATGTATAGGTATGAGGTGAGGATTTCATCCTAGGGAACAATGTTTTACATGTGTTCTAAGGAAGTAAGTTCATAAACTTGTTTGTGAACCGAAAAGGAAATTTCCAAGTGTTATTGGTTTTTTTATTCATTGCATATCTTATAAAAAAACCAATATGTATGATTGAGTATAACCGTTCACGACTTGTTTGTGCTCTTGGTAGAACTATTCACAAAGGCCTGACTTATGTATTGGTATGACTTTTATTAGTGAAACCGATCTTAGTAATCACCTGAGATGGTATGGTCAGGTTTGTGATTTTATGTCTGACCAAATATGGGAGAGGGGAACCGATCCTAGTAAGAGGTGCAATACATCACAGAGGGGAACTGATCCTTGTATGAGGTGCAGAAAGGGGAACCGATCCTATGAACATGTGCAACACGTTTTTAGGCAAAGGGGAACCGATCTTATGGACATGTGCAACACATATAAGTTATATACCATATATATGTTGGGAACCGATCCTAGTACCTAGTCAACCGAATTTTGGAAAGCTAGTGTGACTATGCACAATAATCACTTGGAAGGTAGAACCTTGTTTTGGTAGAACCGATAAACCCATGATTGTGATTGAATGTTATTTGATCAATCGCATAGTTCTTGAAAGTCAGATGAACCAATTTTAAACTTGTTTGGAAGTGTGGCAAATCGGTTTCAAGGTTGTAAGTGTGAAAGAGAACTTACAAAGTAAGGATGTCGACATACTTTGAACACGTGCTATGAATGTTTATTATTTAATTGTTCAAAGTTATTCCTTAATGAAAAGGCGAGGGTACCCAAATATACCTCAATCTAAAACTTTACCTACCTATAAGTTCTTTCTCCGAAAGTGATTGTCTATGGATACGAGATCGAGACAATACAACTAATCGGTTCACGCTTTGTGTGATCGTCTATGGATACGAGATCGAGACAATACACCGACAAAGTGTGTTACTTGATAAAAAGGTTCGGACTTAACTAAACACAATAGGATTCACTTATCAAGTAATTAGGAGATTAACGTTTGTGTAATTTACTTTAATTATAATAAAACAATTATAATGCGGAAAATAAAAGTAAATGACACATCAAGATTTTGTTAACGAGGAAACCGCAAATGCAGAAAAACCTCGGGACCTAGTCCAGAATTGAATACTCTCAGGATTAATCCGCTACACAAAATTACACCTAACTTCGTATAATTGAGACCAAGTAACTAACCTTATAGTTCACTTAGTTCCGTATGTATTCCCACGCCTCCGACCTATGAATAAGTCACGTACTTGGAACAATCCCTTTGGTTCGTATTCCAAACAGTAAAGGAACAAGAAATCTGTTTGGTATCCACTCTATTCAACCAAGTGATATGAGTCGGACAAAGGCTCTTCCGTTTATCTTAACATAAACTCCTTCGTCGGGTCTAGATCTATCTTATGTTTAATCACCCTAAGGTAATCTTTTAAGATTAAGCAAACAACACCTTTAATCACAAGGAACCGTGTTGATGCCGATCTACTCAATTAATCAATCCAATCTACCACAAGGATAAACCGATTATTAATTAGATCCTCTTTTACCGAAACAAGTATTGTGCACACCAAAGATTATAAAACCCAAGTTAGATCTTCAATATCTTCTTTGTCTTCAAATATTCTTAAATCTTCAATAAAAACCTGCACACACTCACTTGAATCTATTGTGATCAATCACGCACAGAACGGAGTCTGTTAACAATGGATTATCACAAGATCGTCTTTAGAACTAACAACATTCTAAAGATCCCTGTCAAAACTCTGAACTAGTTTGAGTGAATCTTATATCAGAAGAGAATATTCTCAAGAATAAACAAACTAGGTGCAATCAGATTTCAACCACCGTTAGTCAATCAAATCAACCGAAAACAAAGATAAATCGCAATTATCTAATTTCCCACCAACGGGTCGTGCTAGAGCTTCTCAATCCCAAAAAAGACTTTAAAACGAGCGGCCGTAAGAGATTTCACCTAATTAGATTACTCTCCTCTCCGATAGGCGGCTACACCAGTAACAAAGACAAAAGAGGAAGTCTGTTGTTACGAAGGATTAGTTTGCTATAAAGGCAAACTTCGTGTATTTACAGACAAGGAAGTTTGAACACCAAGGAATTTCCAAAAACGAAAATATTCTCAAGATATTCATAAAAGCACAGATTCGGTTTTTCATAATTCCTGGAAATGCTCTGTCCAAATATAACGATCGAAATCACTGGGAAAATCTAATTAGTAGATACACATTACTAATTCTGGAATTTCCTTACAAAATGAAATTAATAACCTTAATCAAAAGATTCTTAACTTACTTATGTTTCGACCCTGGGATTCTCTTCCCTTAGCCGATACGGAATATCTTTTAACAATTATAGAAATAAACATTCATAGCACGT
The DNA here is from genome assembly GCF_003573695.1 of Papaver somniferum. Classification (NCBI taxonomy): domain Eukaryota; kingdom Viridiplantae; phylum Streptophyta; class Magnoliopsida; order Ranunculales; family Papaveraceae; genus Papaver; species Papaver somniferum. The sequence continues at coordinate 88,494,241 of NC_039363.1, forward strand.
GTTCAAAGTTTGTCGACATCTTTACTTTGTAAGTTATCTTTCACACTTACAACCTTGAAACCGATTTTTCACACTTCCAAACAAGTTTAGAATTGGTTCATATGACTTTCAAGAACTATGTGATTGATCAAACAAACATTCAATCACAATCATGGGTTTAGCGGTTCTACCAAAACAAGTTTCGGTTCTACCTCCATGTGAGTACTACGCATAGCCACACTAGCTTACCAAAGATTGGCTGACTAGGTACTAGGATCGGTTTCCCCACATATATATGGTATTTAACTTATATGTGTTGCACACGTTCACAGGATCGGTTCCCCTTTCTGATGTAAAACTTGCTGCACCCCATACAAGGATCGGTTCCCCTAGATGTACTGCACCCCTTACAGGGATCGTTTCCCCCTTTCCCATACTAGGATCGGTTCCCCTTTTCCTTACAAGTATCGGTTCCATTTACCTTACAAGGATCGGTTCCCTTTCCCCAAGGCAGACATAATCTGATCATACCAAGGTGATTACTTAAGATTGGTTTTATTAATAAAAGTTATACCAATACAAAAGTCAGGCCTTTATGAATATTTTTACCAAAAACACAACAAGTTGTGAGCGGTTCTACTCTATCACACATATTGGTTGTTCATAAGATATGCAATGAATAACAAAACCAATAACACCTGGCAATTTCCTTTTCGGTTCCCAAAACAAGTTTATGAACTTACTTCCTTAGAACACATGTAAAAATTGTTCCCTAGGATGAAATCCTCACCTCATACCCATACATAATCACAATAGCATTCAAATGATTATGGCGATGTCTTATCTACAAAGTTTAATGGTTAATAAATAAACCTCATATTGTATTCCTTAATACTATGTCTATATAGAGTTCAAATATGCTTCACAGTTATGTTTTCAGTATGCACGACTTGAAGTATACGTTAGGGAATGAAACAGTTCAAGTCAAATATCACTAACCTTAAGTGGAAGGATGATTATTGTCGTTGTAGCTCCTTGCTTCTTAACATCTTCAAGTCTTCGCAATACTTGTAATGTCTCATATCCTAATGCTTTCAAGCTAACCTATACGAAGTTTAACTCTAGTACATAATCAAGCGACTCTTAACATGAGTTTTGATTCACTAAAATATGACAATAAAACTTGACATACCAACGCTTGGGGTTCAACCGAGCCATGCTCTAAGAATCTCCCCCTTTGTCAATTTTAGTGACAAAATTCTTACATCATATGGATAAACAAATTACAATTATTCATTACAATCCGCTTAATTCCCGATTCAACAGCACAGTGAAACTGCTTACATTCAATCCTTGAAAATGTCGATGTTGACATTATAATAACAAAGATAATGCTCCCCCTAAGGAATATAGGTAGATATTCAATCCGCACGTCTTTGTTATACCAATCTATATGACATGTTACTCCCCCTTAGTCTGTGCTTTCACTCTTTCGTTAGATAAAACATTCAAGTACCAATGTTCTTTTCCTTAGTGATACCAATTAATATAAAATCAATGCCAGTATCACTTGTTTACTCCATATATTTATCCCCCTTTTTGTTACAAAAATGACAAAGAAACGAAAAAATAAAAGACAACATGAAAAGAATCTTACAAATCTCAGAATAGACTTGAAAACCTGTAGAGTTATGCACGAGGGTTCCACACATCATGTTCTGATAACCAATATCAAAACTGAAACTAAAAGTAGTCTTATTTTGATATATTACCAAGGAAATAATTGCCCGAAATAATTTTTTCCCATTTAGTTTAGCAAACCAAAAACAACTAATCGCATTAGTTCCTTTGCTAAACCGATTGTTCAAAAACAACCGCTTAATTCAATAAAACCAAAATAAAGAATAAACTCCATTTTTCCCATCAGGTTCTAATTATCCATAAACTTAGACCTTTCAATTTTAAACAAACCAAATACAAGGTTAGTTAACTAGCATTTCTTTGTTTAGGCATACGGTTAGACTTGAATAACCGAAACCTCTCTTTGGTAAGACAAACTAAGATCAGAATTAACTTAGTTTCTTATCCGGAATCGAATTGGACTAAACAACTCATCCCATACACATATTATTTCTTTAAGCCATAAATAATTCATACAAACCAAAATAAATCAACTCGCATAATTATTTATCTCAACCGGAAGCAATTGAAACAATAATAGACATTATAAGCACCGCAATTGCACCGTAATTTTGTAAGCCTAAACGATTGATACCATACAAAGCAAGATAACAATATTTTTTCTTAACCAGAACCAATTGAATCACACACACATTAATTGTACCGAAATTTTGTAAGCCTAAACGATTGATATCGCACAATAAAGCAAGATAACAATAGTTTTTCTTAACATGAACCAATTGAAACACACATCCACACACACATCATGGAATAAATATCAATTGAACCTAAATTTCGTTAAGCAAAAGCAACAAAATATATAATATAAACTCAGGCTTTTCTTAAACAGGAAAACAATTAACTAACAAGATTGTTACCTCAATTTCGCATCCACTTCTCAAATATGATTGCATCTTCGTCCAGGGAGAGTTGATATCGAAATATCACCACGTTGTCATCCTTATGCGTGAACAGGAGAATAACAACATACCTCAACCTTTACCAGAGAAATCTTGAAAACCGGTTTTTAACTATTGCAAGCAAAAGTTGAAAACCGTCGAATAACATATGCTTTTATGCTAAACCAAAACCGATTCAACATATTGTGACTTTTTCACATACTTTTTCTATTATAACCCCTCATAATCCTTTGATAAAGCCTACCTACTAGGGCTAGAACTTAATCCCGCTAAATCAAAAAGTCATCCAAACCATGAGGGTTCACAATATATGAGATCGAATATCAAGGTAGTAAAACCGAAATCAAACATCCCATAAACCAATTTGCAATACACCATAAATATTCAACATGAAATCAAGTATTTCAATTACCTCAATCTTGTAGGAAATTGAATTTTGAAAACAACGCAAAAAGAATGAGGTCATTCCGAGTTCGGACGAAGATATTATGTGCAAAACAGTTTTTACACTTCTTCGTAAGGGGACCTCTCACTAGGATCGGTTCCCTTACCATGACATGGTACTAGGATCGGTTCCCTTGGGGGTACTAGGATCGGTTCCCAAGCCTTACTTGTGACAGATCACAACATTAAACTGTTTTTGACATAACTTTTGCATACGATGTCCGAATTCAGTGATTTTTGGCTCGTTTTAACCATAAAAGCAAGAGATACACATATATGATCAGTAGATATCAACATCATAAACTCAAAATTACCGTTTCTACCAAAAGCTCAAAAATAGATAGAGAAGGTATGAGTGTAGAAGAAAATAAATCCTCCTAAAGATGTTAATTAGTCATTTAATAATCGAGAGATCATGTGCTTCCTCACCTTTAAAAATATTGAGCACCAAGGTGAGCATGCACATTCTAACACAACTAGGTTGTGTTTAGTTGATCCTTGTCTTGTTCATCAAGAGTGACTAAGACCGAATCATCATTCTTGAACTCTTGCTTGGTTTCTTTTCTCTTGTTCCATCTCTTTTTTTTCTTCTTAGACTTGTGATGAGTGTCATTATCACAACCTTTACTAGTACAAGAGATTTCAGACATAATGTCCTTCTTTAGCCTTTCAAGAAGACTCTTGTAATTATTTTCACCAACAATTAATAGCTGAGATTCATTCTTGTGAATAACTTTTTGTCCCTTCTTGTCTATGGAGGACTTAGGCACCCATTTAGAGTTGGGTTTCACAGAAGCATCTTTCTCCTTCATGATACCATTAGGATCGTTTCCCTTTTGAATATTTTGCGAAACACCCTTTCTCCAATTTGAAACATCAGATCTTGTCTTTGCATTTATAGGGTTATCTCTCTTTCTATATTCGGGTCTTTTATGAGATGACCTTGTCGAGTGATATGCATAATTTGAACTATCATTATAATAATTCTTTTGCCTAAACTTAGGAAAATAACGATCTGAGTTCTTATGAGGAGAAAACTTATCCAATTCATTTGATGCAAAAGAAAGTGCATCTTGCATTTTACGAACTTTGCATCCCCATTGCAAGTGTCCTATATTACCACAATAATAACAATGCTTAGTATAAATATACGAAGTATGAGTTTTAATGTTACTTTTTTGTGGATCCTATTGCATTGGAGCTTGACGAGTTTTCTTCTTATTCTTCTTATTCTTCTCCTTGTTCAGCGTTGTTGCCTTCTTGACAGACTTCTCTTCTTTACAAGAAATATGAGAATCTTTGTCATCAGTGGAAGCCTCTGATTAAGAAGAATTTGTAGCTTTAACAAATTTTACCTCTTTGCTAATATTTGAAGAATCTATTCCATTATAGCCCAATCCTCGTGTATCACGATGATTTCTACTTGCTTCTAACATTGAGGTTAAATTGTTTGAGCTAGCATTGAACTTTTTAAGTTCCAAATTTTCTTCTTCCAACATCTTGATTTTACCAAGAGCACCGGCTAGATCATCCTCAATGCGTTTTTCTCGTGAGAGATATACACCTTCTTTCTCTTCAAAACTCTTTTGTTGAGAGTTAATCCTTGCATTAGATTCAATAAGTTTCTCTTCCAATAAGTGAATTTTTTTCAAGAGCAACATCACGCTCTTTCTCTAACAATTTTGTTTGAGAGAGACTAGCACTGGCTTTTTCTTCAAGACCTTGTACTTGTCGAGAATTAAACATAGCTTCGGATTCAACACGTTTCTTTTCCGACAAAAAAATTTCTCTTCAAAGATTTTCACATTCTAATTTCTTAGAATTTAGATCCTTTGTACGATCTTTAAGAAGATACTCACGGTTTTGGAAACCAATATAATAACCTTGAAAAGCCTTCTTCAGTTTCTTGTTCTCACGACAAAGAGGAGTCATAAAACCAAGAAAATCCGAAGTTCTCAGCTTTTCATTTTTCAAAGGTTTCAGCAATTTAGAGTATTATGAGATATCCTCTTCTACTTCTTGTTCAAAATCTGAGTCATCATCATCGGAAATTTCATCTAGCCTTTCTTGTAGACTTATTTTCCAGTCGTCATCTGTTTCTATATTATTAACAGAATTAACTTGTCTCATAGAAACTCTAGTGATGATATCTTCAAATATTGATCGTAGATGCCATCATAAAATGTTAATTCAGAACTCTGGATGTCTTGATTTATGTTAACTGAATCATTCATTAGATTCAATTCTTATAGGTTGGATCGCACCAAACACAGATTGATAGATCTTTTCGTGTTTGCCTTCTCTGATACCAATTGAAAAGGCGAGGGTACCCAAATATACCTCAAGCTAAAACTTTTCCTACCTATAAGTCCTTTCTCCGAAAGTGATTGTCTATGGATACGAGATCGAGATAATACAACTAATCGGTTCACACTTTGTGTGATCGTCTATGGATACGAGATCGAGACAATACAACGACAAAGTGTGTTACTTGATAAAAAGGTTCAGACTTAACCAAACACATTAGGATTCACTTATCAAGTAATTAGGAGATTAACGTTTGTGTAATTTACTTTAATTATAATAAAACAATTATAATGCGGAAAATAAAAGTAAATGACACAGTAAGATTTTGTTAATGAGGAAACCGCAAATGCAGAAAAACCCCGGGACCTAGTCCAGAATTGAAGACTCTCAGGATTAAGCCGCTACACAAAATTACACCTAACTTCGTATAGTTGAGACCAAGTAACTAACCCTATAGTTCACTTAGTTCCGTCTGTATTCCCACGCCTCCGACCTATGAATAAGTCACGTACTTGGAACAATCCCTTTGGTTCGTATTCCAAACAGTAAAGGACAAGAAATATGTTTGGTATCAACTCTATTCAACCAAGTGATATGAGTCGGACAAAGGCTCTTCCGTTTATCTTAACATAAACTCCTTCGTCGGGTCTAGATCCATCTTATGTTTAATCACCCTAAGGTAATTATTTAAGATTAAGCAAACAACACCTTTAATCACAAGGAACCGTGTTGATGCCGATCTACTCAATTAATCAATCCAATCTACCACAAGGATAAACCGATTATTAATTGGATCCTCTTTTACCGAAACAAGTATTGTGCACACCAAAGATTATAAAACCCAAGTCAGATCTTCAATATCTTATTTCTCTTCAAACCTTCTTAAATCTTCAATAAAATCTGCACACAATCACTTGAATCTCTTGCGATCAATCACGCAAAGAACGGAGTCTGTTAACAATGGATTATCACAAGATCGTCTTTAGAACTAACAACAGTCTAAAGATCCCTGTCGAAACTATGAACTAGTTTGAGTGAATCTTATATCATAAGAGAAGATTCCCAAGAATAAACAAACTAGGTGCAATCAGATTTCAACCACCGTTAGTCAATCAAATCAACCGAAAACAAAGATAAACCGCAATCATCTAGTTTTCCACCAACAGGTCGTGCTATAGCTTCTCAATACCAAAGAAGGCTTTAAAACTAGAGGCCGTAAGAGATTTCACCTAATTAGATTACTCTCCTCTTCGATAGGCGGCCACACCAGTAACAAAGACAAAAGAGGAAGTCTGTTGTTACGAAGGATTAGTTTGCTAGAAAGGCAAACTTCGTGTATTTATAGACAAGGAAGTTTGGACACCAAGGAATTTCCAAAACCGAAAATATTCTCAAGATATTCATAAAAGCACAGATTCGGTTTTCATAATTCCTGGAAATGCTCTGTCCAAATATAACGATCGAAATATCTCGGAAAATCTAATTAGTAAATGCACATTACTAATTCTGGAATTTCCCTATAAAATGAAATTAATAACCTTAATTAAAATATTCTTAACTTACTTATGTTTCGATCCTGGGATTCTCTTCCCTTAGCCGTTAAGGAATATCTTTGAACAATTATAGAAATAAACATTCATAGCACGTGTTCAAAGTTTGTCGACATCTTTACTTCGTAAGTTCTCTTTCATACTTACAACCTTGAAACCGATTTGTCACACTTCCAAACAAGTTTAGAATTGGTTCATATGACTTTCAAGAACTATGTGATTGATGAAACCAACATTCAATCACAATCATGGGTTTAACGGTTCAACCAAAACAAGTTTCGGTTCTACCTCCATGTGAGTACTACGCATAGTCACACTAGCTTACCAAAGATTGGCTGACTAGGTACCAGGATCGGTTACCCACATGTATATGGTATCTAACTTATATGTGTTGCACACGTTCACAGGATCGGTTCCCCTTTCTGCTGTAAACCTTGTTGCAGCCCATACAAGGATCGGTTCCCCTATATGTACTGCACCCTTTACAAGGATCGGTTCCCCCTTTCCCATACTAGGATCGGTTCCTCTTTCCCTTACAAGGATCGGTTCCCTTTTCCTTACAAGGATCGGTTCCCTTTCCCCAAGGCATACATAATCCTTTCATACCAAGGTGGTTACTTAAGATTGGTTTTACTAATAAAAGTTATACCAATACAAAAGTCAGGCCTTTGTGAATAGTTCTAAGAACCTGACAAAGGAGTTTATGTTAAGATAAACAGAAGAGCCTTTTTCCGACTCATATCACTTGGTTGAAGAGAGTTGATACCAAACAGATTTGTTGTTCCTTTACTGTTTAGAATACGAACCAAAGGAATTGTTCCAAGTACGTGACTAAGGTCGGAGGCATAGGAATACAGACGAAACTAGGTGAACTATAGGTTTAGTTGCTTGGTCTCAACTATACGAAGTTAGGTGTAATTTTGTGTAGCGTATTAATCCTAAGAGTATTCAATTCTGGACAATGTCCTGGGGTTTTTCTGCATTTGCGGTTTCCCCGTTAACAAAATCTTGTTGTGTCATTTACTTTATATTTCTGCATTATAATTGTTTTATTATGATTAAAGTAAATTACACAAATGTTAATTCCCATTTACTTGATAGGTGAATCCTATTGTGTTTGGTTAAGTCTGAACCTTTTTATCAAGTAACGTACTTCGTTGTTGTATTGTCACGATCTCATATCCATAGACGATCACAGGAAGTGTGAACCAATTAGTTGTATTGTCTCAACTCAGTCCATAGACAATCACTTTCGGAGAAAGGACTTATAGGTAGGAAATTTTTTAGCTTGAGGTATATTTGGGTACCCTCGCATTTTTAATTGGTGTCAGAGCAGGCAAACATGAAAAGATCTAACAATCTGTGTTTGGTGCGATCCAACCTATAAGAATGAACTCTAGTTCTCATGAATCGACTTCAATTAACGTACCGCCAAGATTTGACGGAACAAACTATCTATGGTGGAAATATGCTATGAGATCTTTTCTTCAATCACGAGACTTTAATACTTGGATATTAGTCGTCTATGGTTATATTCGTCCAAATATATAAAATTAGGAAATTGAGTTTAAACACTTAGTAGATTTTTCGAACGAAGAAAAGGCACTTGCAAAGCAGAATTCAGATGGTTTGATTGCTATTATTCATGCTGTAAGTCGTGGTTTACAACATCATGTGTCAACATGTCAAACTTCTAAAGAAGCTTGCGATAATATTCAGATCGTATTCGAAGGAAATTCATTAGAGAAAGAAGCTAGACTTCAAACTCTCACTTCCGATTGGGAAAACCTTCGAATGAATGACAACGACACTTTTGAAGAGTTTCATATTAGACTCTCTGAGATAATTATTGCTTCTTTCTCGTTAGGAAAGACTATTTCTGAAAAAGATATAGTATGCAAGATTCTCAGATCGTTTCCATCTAGATACGATTCTAAGAAGCATGCAATCATAGAAGCAAACGATATTTCAACTCTCTCATGAAGCACACTCGTTGGTAATTAAAGATCTTTGATCATGAATCACAGTCTATTCAAGGTAAAGGAATCTCTTTTAAAGCTGCCAGAATTCCGAAAGCTCCAATTGAAAGGAATAGAAAGATGAATGATTCGGATGAACAAATTGCATAAAATTCCGATGATGAAATTGAACAATGATTGTCATTAATTACTAGACAGTTTTGAGATCTCTTAAAGAAAAGAAACAAGATATTCGTTAGGGATACTTATCGATCTTCTCGCCCACATGATCGAGTTCCTGTCAAAAAGGATCATGAAGGAGATGGTGAATATCATCCGCAGTGCTTCAAGTGTAAAGGGTTTGGTCATATTTCTAAAGATTGTCCCAATCTTAAGAAATACACTGGAAGCAAGGCATTGGTTGTAACTCTAGATGAGACCTGTGATTCATACGATTCTGAAGAAGAGGAAACAACAAATATTGCATTAGTTGTCAATCTTATTCCTTCCCCCTCCATTAGTGATTTACCCATTTTAAGAATGAACGTATCTTCCAATGTTATTAAATCACCTAATGGTAAAGAGAAAAATAAGACAAGATGCAAAAACTGTCTTAAAAACAGAATTGCTAAGAGTTGCATATGCAATTCCAGTCAATCTCAAGATACTTCGTTAGTTCGGAGTAACAAAAGGAGATCTTTTCATACTATACTATATCAAGAACACTCCGGTTGTTCAAAATTTCATAATGAGAGAAAAACTCATACTAATGCCACTTGATCGGTATTAGAATTCTTTCCTCACCATCTGTGCCAATTCTTTGAGTGAGGAAGAAGAAAAATCAAGGCACTTTTGTGTAGATTATGGAAATAATATCTAGTATTTGAAGATATTTGATATATTCGTATTTTTAGGAATATTATATTTTCGATAATATGAAAATTATAAAAAGATCCTTCCTCTAATTTGGTCATTCCTTGTCCTAAATATGGGTCTGGATCAAATGGTTTCTCTGGAGAAGATGCTAGATCAGAAAGATCATCTTAAAACTAAGTCTGGATAGTCCCTTGATATTAAGTGTAAAATCAGAAAGGGAGATTGGCTTAGCAAGAAGGAAAGAGAGAATACTCTTGCAGAATCCTTCACGAAAATTTCTCATCTACAAGAGATTCTGGTCAAGCAACAAGGTTTTCTACTTGAAGAAATTCAAAAGCTGAAGAGTAGTAATCCACCTTCATTAAACTCTGATATGAAGGACTAGGTTGCAAGAGAAAAATAGACATCAATTTTTGATTTCTTTCATTGATTGTATTGATCTATTATGAATAAAACTATTATGAATAAAATTATTTGATTTATAATTTTTCTTGTGATAGTTTTCGGTTTATATAGCCTGTGCTTGAATGCTTCTATCTTATTGCTATTGAAAAAAGCGGGGGTCTAACAACACCACCTAATATTTCGCTTAGCAATCTGTATGGACTAACTCGAATATACTTTTAAGAGAATCAACAAGACTCAATCAATTAAAAGTATATCAACGAGTTTATATCCCTCTCTTGATTTGATTTACTCAAGCAGGAACTGCGAGTTCTAATCAAATACAAGGAATAACTTGGATGGTACCAAAGACAAATATGCAAGGATCAATCAATGACAATCAATAACCAAATGTTGGATTACTCTAATTGATGATCTAACGCACAACCTATATCATTTCAATTATAAAGATAAAAAAATATAATGCGGAAACTAAAATAACACAGACACCAGAAATTTTGTTAACGAGGAAACTACAAATGCAGAAAAACCCCGGGACCTAGTCCAAATTGAATACACACTGTATTAAGCCGCTACAGACACTAGCCTACTCCAAGCTAACTTCAGACTGGATTGTAGTTGAACCCCAATCAGTCTCCCACTGATCCAAGGTACAGTTGCACTCCCTACGCCTCTGATCGCAGCAGGATACTGCGCACTTGATTCCCTTAGATGATCTCACCCACAACTAAGAGTTGCTACGACCCAAATTCGAAGACTTAACAATAAACAAATCTGTCTCACACAGACAAGTCTATCAAAGGATCAATCTGTCTCCCACAGATAAACCCTAAAAGGTTTTGTTCCGTCTTTTGATAATAATCAAGGTGAACAAGAACCAATTGATAATCCGGTCTTATATTCCCGAAGAACCGCCTATAGTTATCAATCACCTCACAACAATCTTAATCGTATGGTAGCGAAACAAGATGTTGCGGAATCACAAACAATGAGACGAAGATGTTTGTGATTACTTTTTATATCTTGCCTAACGGAGATATCAATCTCAAGCCAATCAATATTATTGTACTCGTACGGTATAAGATGCAAGATCAGATCACACAACTACGATAAAGTAGTATCGGCCTGGCTTCATAATCCCAATGAAGTCTTTAAGTCGTTAACCTGGTTTTAGAAGAAGAAAACCAAAGGTTAAAGGAGAAACGACTCTAGCACGCAATCTAGTATCACACGTAAGGTGTGGGGATTAGTTTTGCATTGAAGCTGGATGTCCCCTTATATAGTCTTTCAAATCGGGGTTTCCATTAAGTTAGCTTGGTAACAAAGCAATCAATATCCACCGTTAGATGAAAACCTGATTTAGATTCAAGCTAATATTTCTCAACCGTTAGATCGAAAACTTAGCTTGTTATACACAATTGAAATGCACGCTTCTAGGTTTGTTAACCGTACCCAAACGTATGCACTTGTTGGTTCAACAATAGTTACCCAAAGGTTATCCATATGAGCATTTCATATCAACCGTGTTCTTCTTCACCATAACTGGTTCAAATGACTCAAATGAACTAGTTAGAGAGTTGTTCAATTGCAAGGAAATCTTATGTAACTACACAAGACACAATTGAAGCAAAGATGATTTGATTCACTTGAATCGGTTCATGAGCTTTTATAACCACGGGTTGCAAACTGCATTCCTTAGTTTTTTTAAGTTTAAGTTCAGAAATCATCTTCATATATATAAGCTCCTCAAGTTCGCAGACTAGGTTCGCAGACTTAAGTTACCGGGTAGAGTTTACAAACTCAAGCGGAAATTCTCGGGCTGAGAACTTTGCCGGTTCGCGGACTGGGTTCGCAGACTGAGTTTGCGGACTTAGATTCACGCACTAGTTTTTCAACTCCAGCAGAAATTCTCGGGTTTGAGAACTTCGGCAGTTCGCGAACTTGGCTCACGCTATTATTCGGGTTCTCTTGATCAATAAAGTTCGCAAACTTTGGTTCAAGGAATAGGACTTATACATAAATGTGTTTCCACAACAATGCTTATGTCCATCATTGGTTATGTAATCTAAACTCTCGTTCCAATCATTGAAACATTCTAAGAGGACGTTATGTAGTTGTTACACCATTTCTCGTCAAAGCAATTTTCAAAGTGATTGAAACATAACATGACTTTCGTCACTAGGTAAAGATAAACTTGGTCGAAGCGAAAAGCTTACCAACACATATTTCGAGATATAGATAAGCGAGGTATACTCGGCTCGAAATACCAAATCTGTATATTCAAAGTCTATATATAGCATACGACTTTTTGTCTCAAGAAGTAGGAGATAGAATAGATAGACTTTTGAGTGATAGATAAGTTCAAGTCTTCACATACCTTTTTGTCGAGAAGTTCCACCGATTCCTTGAGTAGTTCTTTTTCTTGTATGATGAATCGCCATGAAGTCCTTGAGCTCAACTACACTTTCTATCCTAGTCCGAGACTTAGCTATAGTAGACTAGAAATAAAGACTTATAGTTTTGATAACTAACATTGACAAACATGCTTGAGATAGCAACGCATGCGAGTTCGACCGAGCAATGCTCTAATATCTATGTATGTTTATGGGATGTCTGATTTCGGTTTTTCTACCTTAATATTCGATCTCATATATTGTGAACCCTTGTGGTTTGGGTGACTTTTTAATTTACCAGGATCAAGTTCTAGCCCATGTTGGTAGGATTTATCAAAGAATCATGAAGGGTTCTGGTAGAAACAATATGTGAAAAATTCACAATATGTTGAATCGGTTTTGGGTTAGCATAAAAGCATATGTGTTTCGACGGTTTTCAACTTTTGCTTGCAATTGTTAAAACCGATTTTCGACCTTTCTATGGTAAAGATTGGTTGTTGTTATTCTTTTGTTTTTGCATAAGGATGACAACATGATGATATTTCGATATCAATTCTCCCTGGAAGAAGATGCAATCATACTGGAGAAGTGGATGCGAAATTTGAGGTAACAATCTTGTTAGTTAATTGTTTTCCTGTTTAAGAAAAGCCTGAGTTTAATCATATATATTTATTGATTTTGCTTAACAAAATTTCGGTTCAATTGATGTTTATTCCATGACGTGTGTGGATGTGTGTGATTCAATTGGTTCTGGTTAAGAAAAACTATTGTTATCTTGCTTTATTGTGTGGTATCAATTGTTTAGGCTTACAAAATTTCGGTGCAATTGTGGTGCTTTTAATGTCTATGTTGTTTCAATTGCTTCCGGTTGAGGTGCATAATTATGCAAGTTGATTTATTTGGTTTGTATGAATTATTTATGGCTTAACGAAATAAAAGGTGTACGGATGAGTTATTTAGTCCAATTCAATTCCGGATAAGATAAAATAAGTTAATTCTGATCTTAGTTAGACTTATCGAAGTGAGGTTTCGGTTATTTAAGTCTAATCAAATGCCTTAAGAACAAATGCTAGTTAACTAACCTAGTACTTGTCTTGTTTAAAAAGATAATGAAACTTTAGTAGCTCCTATTCCACATGTCTAATCTTCAACATTCCTCGAAATCTTCGTCACTTCCAAGTACTCTAATGATCCCAAAGGTTGTAAGTATAGCATCACCGTTGTTGAAGATCCGTAGCTATAACAATGAGAAAACATAATTCTCGATCATTCTTATACAGTGTCATAGTATTATTACATAGTGTCAAAGTTCAATTGTATCACAACTTCAACAATAATACTATGGTGATATGTATCACTCCCCCTTAGTCAATACTCCATCTAACATGGAAACCACTCCCCCTTACACAATGATCCGCAAACCATATGTATTTGTAGTGTGAACTACATATTAATTCTCCCCTTTTTTGTCAATAAAATTGGCAAAGGTACAAGAACGGGATCATAATGAAATTTCCGAAAGAGACATTTCATGACTAAAAATAAAAAAATACATACCAACTAATTTAGATGCAATCATAAAGCCGAAGCTAAATGCATTCATCAAGGAGTTTAAAGATACAAGATAACCCCTCTAAAATTCCACAGCCGCACACCCCCTTAAGATATGACCATTAAGCACAAGTTCAAAATACCTCTCCCCCATTTGATGTCATTCCCGAAAGAACAACAACGAGCGACCTTAATTTCAAGAGAAAAGAATGATTTTTATTGGATACCAAAACCATAAGAATGATTTTTATATCCAAAAAAACTCAGTTAAATTAATCACAAGTAAACCCATGATTAATTTAATCGGAATACGCAACTAAATTAAACATAAAAAGTGATCAATTTAATTGATTATGCTCATCATAAGTAAACTTATGGAGCTACGACTAAGTTAATCATACGAGAGTGATTGGCTTAATCGTTCATATACTCAATATAAGAAAAACTTATGGAGTAATAACTAAATAACCAAACAAGATGATTAATTTAGTTCAAAGTGCTCTACATATAGTACCTTACGGAACACCAACAAAGCTAATCATAAAATAATCAACTTAGTTATTAAGTGCTCAACGTAAAATACATTACGGAGCCTCACATTAATACATAAGATATGGATCGATGAAGATCAATACTGTGGAATACGCAAGGATTCATTCTATCTTCAATCATTATTCGCATAACAACAATTAATATACATAATCCTTGCAAAACAAAAGATTTTCACCTATCTTCCATCAAAGATTGACAATATAGGCTTAATCAATAAATGAATACTGATCACAAACGACTTTACTTTTGACAAAATATGGGACAACATAGTTCACGGACATAAACACACATATCCCATAACACAATTGCAATATATATGGTAGGATTTATAGAGATGCCTACAATTATACTAAATCGCAAGTGCACAGTATCAACAATGTAAACAGGGAAAATACGGGTCGAACCCACAGATACTAGAGCAGTGCGAAATTGAATCTAAAGCCTAACTAATACTGATTCAAATAAGAGAGTGTCGGAACTACAAGATGTTGGCAAGGATCAAAGTAGAAAAGTGAAATGGAAATATGGATGCAAGAGAGTTGAAAACAGTCAACTAAGAGGCACTGGGGAAGTTGAGTCCACCACTTAAGCTCTACTAGAAATTCAGCAACAGAAATTGTTCTTTTCCCTTATAACGGATCAGCGATGAAGATACGAGTCTTTCGCCTTTCCAAAGGGGTTTCACAGATGAATAGTTTAACGTCAACTAAAGCATTAATCCCTAGTATTAGATGTCTTCTTACAACACAAATAATCAAAGATTAAAGATATCAATTAAACATAAGTTGATGCGATAATATACAGGTGTTCTAACAACCTAGGATACATGATATACTAGGTGAAAGTAGTACAATGTAGCTCAAAAGTTAAACATCTATTAACTCAGTAAAGCACAACAAGAACAATAACAAAAACATGAATCATCTAGTAGTAAGTTAAGGGCTTCATCTATGCCCTAGCTAAGAATTTAAAACATATTGAGAACAAGAGACAAATAGAATTCAAAAAGAGATAAAACCATTGATGAAATTGAACTCTATTCTTCAAACTGGTTTCTCAAGAGAACTTAGAACACAGGAAATCACTTAAGAGTATTTCAAAATAAACCTTCACTTCCTTCCTCTCCCTTTTCACCACAAGAGAACCCTTACTTATACAGAAATTTATCCCCCCAATTCTAATGTAGGAAATACCATATGGTCTTAGAAATAATATATTAGAGAGAGTCTAGTCCAGTTGACTCAATCATGTGTCTTTTTGGTCCTATTTGGGAAAATATATTATAGTTTAGTCCTAGAAATTATGGTTTGGTCCTAGGGTGATGTCATGGATGATGTAATTTTCATTGTGTGGTGACAGAAATACCCTTATATTATTGTTTGGTCCTAGAAAATAATGGTTTGGTCCTAGGGTGACCACATATATACCAAAATTACTAGAAAATATCTAATTCTCATATTTACTTTATCTCTCATCTTCTTTTCTTTTCCAGATCTACTTTCCTCTCTCTCTTTTCTTTTTTTTCTTGATGATTTTGATCAAATTTGATGTTGAAGACGATGACAAACCCGATCTACTTGATGAAGACGACGACGATATCATGTTGCTGCTGCTGCTTGTGTTGAAGATGAAGACGAACTCTGTTTTTTAGGGTTTTTTTCTGTTGCTGTCTTGATAAAGAAGAAGATGAAGACGATGATGTTGTTGTTTCTGTTGAAGCGACGATGAAGATGATGAAATCGATGAAGATGATGTTGAAGACGTCGATGAATATGATGTTGTTGAAATCGACGAAGAAGATGAATATTTGGGTGTTTTTCGTCGTTTTTTGTTGCTGTTGTTGTTGAAGATGAATGACGAGGATGAATTTTGATGAAGTTCTTTGGTGCTGCTGTTGTTGAAGATGAAGATGATGCTGCTGATGTTTTTATATGGAGTTCATTCCAGAAATGAAGTCTGGTTCGTATAGGTTTTTATATGGACTTCATTTCTGGAATGAACTCTGGTTTGTATAGGTTTTTATATGGACTTCATTTTTGGAATGAAGTCTGTTTTTTTAGGTTTTTGTATGGACTTCATTTCTGGAATGAACTCTGGTTTGTATAGGTTTTTATATGGACTTCATTTCTGGAATGAAGTCTATTTTTTTAGGTTATTATATGGACTTCATTTCTGGAATGAACTCTGGTTTGTATAGGTTTTTATATGGACTTCATTTCTGGAATGAAGTCTGTTTTTTTAGGTTTTTATATGGACTTCATTTTCTGGAATGAACTCTGGTTTGTATAGGTTTTTATATGGACTTCATTTCTGGAATGAAGTCTGTTTTTTTAGGTTTTTATATGGACTTCATTTCTAGAGTGAACTCTGGTTTGTATAGGTTTTATATGGACTTCATTTCTGGAATGAACTACTACAAGAAAATAAGTAAAAATTCACACGGAAGGGTACTTTTGTCAGTTTTATATTTTTAAATAATTATGGACCAAACAGTAAAAGCGTTTGACCAAAGGACTAAACTGACATGGGCCCACCTAAAAAAGGACCAAACGATATTTTTCCCAATTCTAATCCCACACAACCAACAGATACACAATATAAAATTTAGGGATTTGGTTTCTCGAAACTCACCATTCAACACTTTTCATTCACGTGTATCCACTGAACTTATCTTCACCAATTGACTGGAGTTATAGAAGTTGCAGAGATGTCAGATTCACCCCTAATTTGAACACGCCAGTAGCTTGTGTCCACCACATACACCTTATTGCTGCCAATTTTCTGCTGTAGTTGTTGGAGTTCGCAAGGAGAACCAAATTCATACCTCTAGCTTTCCATTCTGTCACTTTAGCCAACCTAATTTTGTACTTCATAGCCTAGGGTTTTGACTGAAATGGATGAGGATAGCAAGGGTAAGCAACTAGTATGACAGGGGAAAGATATAGAGGTAAGGGTGATGAGTACTGAAATTGACAGGGATTTGGTTGTCGATGAGATTGGTGGAGTTAGGGTTTGACATTTGATGGGGTGTTGTCGGGGGTGAAGGAGAGAATGGGGGCTGGTTCTGATGATATCAAAAAGAAAGAAGGATTTGGGGTATGTTAGAGTGTTGTTCATGAATACCTATTTTTGGTATATGAGAATGGAACTTGGACCTAGCTTTCTTCCCTTAAACTCCCAACATGGGTATTACTTGGATTTCGGCCCGTTACTTCATTTCATGATCAAATGATTCTTTTTATTGAGCTTCACATCCATTAGTAGATCCATTAGCTTCACAAATCTGTTGGCACCCTGGCCGTGTTCTCCACTATACGTGTCTTCATA
The DNA here is from genome assembly GCF_003573695.1 of Papaver somniferum. Classification (NCBI taxonomy): domain Eukaryota; kingdom Viridiplantae; phylum Streptophyta; class Magnoliopsida; order Ranunculales; family Papaveraceae; genus Papaver; species Papaver somniferum. The sequence goes on from NC_039363.1 coordinate 88,512,183, forward strand.
ACATCGATTTGGTAACTAACTTGATAGGGCATTGTAGCTCCACTTCCTTCAAAGCACATGTTTAGACCATTCTTTCCATTCCCCTAAAATTACAAACAAAAGTCAGGACAATTGCTACACAATTTACTTGCAACAAACAAGAACTACAAAATACATAGTTTGGCATGAAAACAAGCAATTAGTGTAACAAAACACCATAAACACCTACAAAAATATAATAATGTATGCAATATTAGGTGCTCATCAAATACCCCAAAACTTGCCTTTTGCTCGTCCTCGAGTAAAACACAAAAACAAAAGAAAAGTCCTACCTACGCTACTGGCGCTGGTCAAAGTATACCCATAAAGTTCTAGGACAAAATACAAGCTCAGATTCCATGAAAGTGATACCTGCATTCAGTTTTTTTAGCTCACAACAAATGGATATGTCAATCTAGCTTTCAAAGGCACAATTCTAGCACTGAAACGACTAAGGACATGTGATAAGTGTGTAAAGTGTATCTCCCTGGGACATGCATAGAAAATGAATTACTCTAGGAAGTTATGACTGCCAATCTCTAAGAGATATTTTTTAGGCTAAGAACTGAATTCAAAGCCAAGCTAGCTGTCCGGTTTTACGAGAATTGTGAATGTTCACCTAAGAGTTGGTGATATTTCAGATTACCCGCGTTGTACATCGATGGATACACCCTTCTTGCATATTACAAGACCATTTACAACACAAAATCAACAAAGAAGATTGACTGCATATTTACATTGACTACTCTCATTTTGAGGCAAGAGAGATACTTAAACATTTTTACTGAAATAGAATATAATAAACACTGAGTACTTCTTTTTTCTTTTAATTTTTAATTTTTTTTTCTTTTCTTTCTGATAACTGACTTTTCAGCTGAATTTTCATTTGACTTTGCAATAACAAGAGATACAAACACAGAATGACGCAACAACTTTACACAAAAACTCAAAAATACATTACATGACATTTTTAGCAAGAGGCAGCCCTTTTCGATGCACCCGGTCAAATTCAATGGTTGTTTTTCTTAACGTATCCTCCAACTTCTATCCTAGCCAACCAAAGAACAAGCTAGTCAAGTCTCATTCAATATTCTAGATGATTAGCAACTTTCTTAACCTATGAAACACCGACGCTATACACGCTTGGTTGATCGTGCATGTGCAAGTTTCTAAATCACATGTGAGTTGTGCTAGAATCAGGGGTGCCTCATCATCTAGACTAAGAATCCTATATATCATACATGCACATGTATCACAGATCAAGGTAAATGAGCTCCATTTTTCATTCATTTTTTTTAAAGATGTTATCTATTCACAAGATTCAAACATATAAAATCGCTAAAAAATTCATGTGATATCTACTTGTACCCCCAAACCTATGTTAAACAATGTCCTCAATGTTTCTAAGGATTCACAAAACATGCCATGAAGTTCATGAAGGTAAAGAAAGGTTAGAGAGTACCAGATCCAAAAAGTGTTGCCAAACCAGATAGTTGAGCAGCATGGTGGATATCACAAGAACAAAGATTACATACAGCAAGAGCTAATCTAGCAAAATGAAACCAAAAGAAAGCAATGAGAGATAATTTGAATTCTAAACCTATGGTATGTACAAGGGGTGAACCATTTCAGTCCACATAGATGGGATCTGCAAGATCAGTTGTATCAATTTCAGATGGAATTGGTTCAAGGAACGACTTCAATCTTTTCCCATTGACCTTGAAGACGTTCTTAGTTGCTACGTCTTCGAGTTCTACAGCTCCATGAGGGAATATTGTTCGCACCATGAACAGGCCTGTCCATCTAGAACGCAATTTACCTGGAAAAAGATGCAAACGTGAGTTGTACAATAACACTTTCTGGCCAGGCGTGAATGACTTGCGCAAAATGCGCTTGTCATGGAACACCTTCATTCTATCTTTGTACATCTTTGCACTGTCATAAGCATCATTCCTCAGTTCTTCCAACTCATTGAGTTGGAGTTTCCGTTGAGTACCTGCCTTATCAAGAGAAAAGTTAAGTTTCTTAACTGCCCAATATGCTCGATGTTCTAGTTCAACAGGTAAATGACAAGGTTTTCCATACACAAGTCTGTACGGAGACATGCCAATAGAGGTTTTATATGCTGTTCTGTAGGCCCATAAAGCATCATTCAATCGTAATGACCAATCTTTTCTAGACGGGTTAACATTCTTTTCTAGAATGTGCTTAATTTCCCTATTAGAAACCTATACTTGGCCGCTGGTCTGTGGATGGTATGGGGTTGCGATTTTATGAGTTATGCCATACTTGCGAACTAATGACTCGAAATACCTATTGCAAAAGTGTGAACCACCATCACTAATTATAGCTCTAGGTGTTCCAAAACGAGAAAATATGTTTTCTTTTAAGAAGGCCAGAACCACCCTATGTCCATTTGTTTTGGTCGCAACTGCTTCTACCCACTTAGAAACATAATCAACAACAACAAAGATGTATATCTTACCTTCAGAATTGGGAAACAGACTCATGAAATCAATTCCCCAAACATCAAACAGTTCAACAATCAAAATAGGGTGCAATGGCATAATGTTTCTCTTGGAAATACTTCCTAGTTTCTGACAACGTTCACAAGCAATACAATAAGCATGACAGTCTTTGAATAACGATGGCCAATAAAACCCACTCTGCAAGACTTTTGCAACAGTTTTCTTGGCACTGAAATGGCCACCACATGCTTGGTCGTGAAAAAAAGATATCACATCTTTTTGTTCACTGTTGGGGACACATTTCCTAATGATTTGGTCCGGGTAGTAGTTAAACAGGTACGGGTCATCCCAAAAGAAGTATTTAAGTTCAGCCAAGAACTTAGAACGGTCTTGTCTAGACCAATGCGAAGGAATTCTTCCAGTGGAAAGATAGTTCACAATGTCAGCAAACCAAGGATACTCAGACACAAGCATTAATTGTTCACCAGGAAAAGACTCTCTAATCTGCACGGACTCATCAAAAGAATCAACATTTAATCTAGACAAGTGATCAACAACCACATTCTCAGAACCTTTCTTGTCTCGAATTTCGAGATCGAATTCCTGCAATAACAATATCCATCGGATGAGACGAGCTTTAGCATCCTTCTTAGAAAGAAGGAATTTCAGGGCAGCATGATCAGTGTATATGATGACCTTAGACCCTATCAAGTATGACCTGAACTTGTCCAATGAAAAACAACAGCAAGCAACTCTTTCTCAATAGTTGTATAATTAAGTTGAGCATCATTAAGAGTCTTGCTAGCATAGTATATCACATATGGAAGTCTATCGACGCGCTGTCCTAAAACAACACCAACAGCAAAATCAGACGCGTCACACATGATTTCAAATGGCAATTTCCAGTCAGGTGGTCGGACTATAGGGTATGAAATTAGAAGAGTTTTGAGTTCTTCCCATGCACGCACACAAGCATCATCAAACACAAATGCAACATCTTTACCAAGTAGATTACACAGTGGCCTTGAGATCTTACTGAAATCCTTAATGAATTGATGTAGTTTTGAAAGTGGTAGTAAAGTTCGTTCAACTCGGACTTGATAAGATTGGGTTCTAGACTTAAAATAAAAATAGAAAATATATATACAAAAGGTTTGTCACAATGTCGAGAGAGACTGAGACTCAGGATTCCACCAAATTCCATTCATGTGATTCAAATAATAATTCCAATCAATTATAGATCAAATATTAAAAATATGGACTCTTATTCTTTGCCAAAAAGTAGATTTTTGAAAAGCAATGATTGTAAATCAAAAGCATGATGTATCAAAAATACATAGACCAAGCATACACCATCAAACGAAATCACACCCATTCAATAAAAATCATAAATCGATTAAAAATCAATGCAAATAGTCATAAAAGAATTATTAGAATTACCACATGCGTGAAATAGGGCTTCCTCCGTCATCCCAGTGTTTGGGTTTAGCTCCTCATATTAATCAATTGATCAAAATACATGTTTATAGCCCAAAAGTTGATTAAAAGATGAAATAGTGCTAAAGCAGTGAGTTTAAGACTGCCAGAAAGGGTCACAGAAGAACGATAAATTAAAAGTGCTGCTACGCTGTTGTTTTAAGACTGTCAGCCGCTTGTCGTAGTCACTGTTAAAGAACGACTGTCAGTGAGGGTCTGTTCTTCGTGTTCTTCAGCAGCAGCAGCAACAGAAAAATATTTTGATCAAACTCTGATTTCTTTTTCTATGGCTCTCCTAAGGTTCCCAAACTTTCGACCTCCTCTCTCTTACTTCCTAACAACCTTTATATACACAATAGGTCGACTAAAATCCGAGTATAACTCGGTTTCCTTTTTTTTTTTTATAAAAACACGGACTTTCTCTTCTGTTGGTCCCTTTACGCGTCTTTGGATGTGTTTAATCCTTTCCAAACTCTTTATACACGTCTCTAGGTTATTTAGCGACTCTCAAACTCTTTAAGGATTGAACAAAATCAAACAAAATATATTCACACGTAACTTCCAGAACCGAGTATTTTTCTTCCCTGTTAGTTGATATTCCGGATTATCCAGCCAATTTGGATCCATTCCAACACCCTTACCTCGCCTGTTTAGGTTTATGAAACAAGCCCAAGAGAAATCAGATCTTTAATCTCTTCATAGATAACCCAAAATCGAAATTCCAATTCTGTTCTTCACTGCACAGCGTGAGACATCTCTTTCCCGCCAAAATTCTATCTTCAAATTATGAAGATGGTTGCCCCTATCCTGTGTTGTTCTCCCTTTAACAGCTGCCTGGAAATAGGTCATCCCTTAGTAATTAGGTTACCCCTTATCCAGGGTGTTGGGGTCCGCATAACACTTGTCCCTTGGGTGCCTTTAGTAATTTTTCTGGGATGTTTTCAACACTTTTTCAGGGTTCCTTCGGGGTATTTCTGGGGTGTCTCTGACATATTTCTGGGGTGCTTCTGGTACGTTATCTACGGAGGTTCAAATGCCACATTTTGAGCCAATTTCGCCGCAAAAGCTTATTTCTCCAAAAACACCTACAAAGACATAAAATAACCAAATAAGTATAAAATTGAGCACTAACAATATATACAATTGGGACAAATTAGACACATAAATGCGTCTATCAAATATCCCCAAACTATTTGCTAGTCCTGAGCAAATCAAAACTACAAAATAAAATCCTAACTCACTGTCGCAGGCATCGTATATTGCATTTAGCGTATGCAATAAGCCTTTAAACCCCTAGGTGTCCCTAGTGGCCGAGTTATAGTCTCGGGAGAGCTTACTATAGATATACCCACAAAACCTTAATACTCCAGACCCTAGCTATCTACAACGAACCTTGGAAGGCACTAAAGAATCTCCTTGGTTGGCATACTTATTGACTACAAGAGGAAGTACCCTGATGCGAAATTCCAATTGATGTACACGAGTTTGCACTCAAGCATACTAAAATTCATATATAAGTGACAGAGCTCTACTCAGATAGTTGCACTATGGACATCATATTCGGAGTCAAACTAATCACATGGAAAGATTAAGAAGATGGATATAGAGAAAAACATAGATGGTTTTGATGTTTACTAAGTGAACGGCGTTTCCCATATCTGTCTGAAGGCCTCCGCCAAAATGAACCTATCTTAATGGATTGAGGTACTAGTCTGACTAATATCAACACACTGGCATATACAAGGGAACCAGTGGTCGATAACCTAACTCTAGGTCAACACAACTGGCATATACAAGGGTACCAGTGGTCGACTTTATTGAATTTATTCCTTTTGGTCAAATGGTCTGGTCTCAATTTTTTTTTTCCAACTTTTCCAACTTTTTTTCTTTCTTTTTTTCTTTTTTTTTTCTTTCATGGTATCTCAATTACTCTAATTCACCCTAGCATTGGTAACAACTTGAATCGTGAGCCCCACCAAATCACTTAGAAACATATTTAAAAAGAAAAATAAAAACAAAAGTGAAAAGGACTCAACGAGATATGGCGAAACTGCCATGTTATTTCTAACACCTAAGCTCTGTGCTTTTATGAATAGACTCTTCTAGATGTTGCCATCTAATCAGATTGGTTCCTCAACTCCTACGATCAAAATGCTTCCATCCACTTAGATTGGTTAGTGCCATCCTTAATAGGCATAAATTTCTGGGCTCTGGAGTTTATTTATTCATACTGCAACTAAAAATTTTCTCCCATACCCCCAAATTTAAATCTAACATTATCCTCAATGTTCTAAAGATAAAATTAAAAGCATGAACAAGGACAAACTGTTACCATTTGAAGCAAAAGAGATAAGGAAAGATATTACCATGGTGCATGAGATTGGGTTACCTCCCAAAAAGTGCTAAATTTAAAGTCTTCAGCCAGACGTCAATACCACAAAATGGCTAATTACCTTTCAAATCATATATCAATAGTCGAAACAACTGTGGGTCAACAAAAGCAAATAAAATTTCCACAATTATCAGACAACTGCACCAAATCAGAAAAATGAACAGACATAGCACATCCTCATCCAAGGTTTCCTGCAAGACAACTGGGTTTTTCTGTTGTGCCCATTTGGGCTTCATATGAGTGTCTTGAAAAATTGACTCATTCGAACAACAAGTCTTTAGAATTTCCTCCTGGACAATATCAGGAGGATCCGGTTGCGGAGTCGGAAGTGACTCAAGTAATACCTCAGGTACACTAGGCTCGAATCCCAAGTTAGGGACTTCTAATGGAGATAATTGACCATTACTACCCCCAAACTTAGGGTAGTCAGTATTCTCGGACAAACCTCTAACTATTGCTTGAATTTCTGGATCCTCAGAGTCTTTAAAATACTCAAGAGCTTCTTCTAGTTCATTACCCCCAAACTTAGGGTCAATACTACTCTCCGTAAGGTCTAGCACTATGGCTTGAATCTCAGGGTCCGTAGAGTCTTTAAAGTACTCAAGAGCTTCTTCTAGTTCAAAAGTTTGGTCACCTAACTGACTTAAGAGAATTTCCTCATCAAGTTCATCTAAGGAATCACCAAATAAAGTGTCGTCCCAATTATCCTGAGTTAGATCCTGAACTAAAGTGCTAATCATATTCACTTCTTCTAAATCATCGGAAGGTTGTCTATTAACATTAAAGACATTTAGTTCAGTGGTCATATTACCAAAGGATATGTTCATAAGTCCGGTCCTACAGTTGATGACAGCGTTAGCTGTGGCTAAAAATTGGCGACCTAAAATCACTGGTATTTGAGCACTAGGATCCTGAGCAGGCTGAGTATCTAGAACAACGAAATCCACTGGATAAATAAATTTATCAACCTCAATCAGAACATCCTCTATGACACCACGAGGTACTTTGACAGACCTATCAGCTAATTGCAATGTCATTTTATTCGGTTTCAACTTTCCAAGACCTAGCTGGTTGTATACATGATAAGGGAGTAAGTTCACACTAGCTCCTAAGTCAAGCAATGCCTTATCTACTGAATAATTACCGATCACACAAGATATGGTAGGGCATCCAGGATCTTTATACTTAGGGGCTGTTTGGTTCAGAAGGATTGAACTTACCTGACCAGCTAAAAAGGCTTTCTTATGGATATTAAGCTTACGCTTTCGTGTACAAAGGTCCTTAAGGAACTTGGCATAAGCAAGCATTTTCCTAATTGCTTCTAATAAAGGTATGTTAATGTTTACCTGCTTAAATTTCTCTAGTATTTCGTTGAAAGTCGACTCTCTCTTTGTTGGAGCTAACAACTGTGGATATGGGGCTTTGGGTACAAAATGAGACCTGTCGGGAACCACATTGGCATCACTAGAAATTTTATCGGTTTCTTTAGTTAGTGGATCCTTCTGGGGCTCATCTTGTGAACTAGAAGGTGTATCTACAGTATGTCCACTATTAGGCTTGGCTACCCTATTGTCTACCGTTTTACCACTCCTAAGGGTTGTGACAGAATTCACTTGATTAAATGGTTTTGCACCTACTTCATGAACTCCTCTAGGGTTGGGGGTAGTCTGACTATGGAGCCTTTCGTTATCTCTCTCACTTAAGGTCTTATCTATTTGGCCGACTTGAAGTTCTAGCTTAGCAAGGCTCTGAGCATTAGTTTGAAAGTTCTGTTTGGTTTCCTGCTGAAAACTAATTTGGCTCTGTGCTAACATATCCTGAGTTTTTGCTAACATCTTAATAGATTCCTCTAAGCTAGTCGTTTTATTTTCTGGGCTTGATGAATTCTTAGTGTAACCAAAATCTGGGGGAGCATTAGAATTACTAAACTGACCTAGACTCTGGCCCTTAGACCATGAAAGGTTCGGATGGTTTCTCCAACCAGGACTATAGGTTTCTGAATATGGGTCAAACTTCTGACGGTTATCAAACCTAGTGTTATTATAGAGAGCATTGGCTTTCTCTTCATTATTCTGGCCTTCCCAAAAAGGCTCTATTCTACCACTAGTATGACCCAATTCTAAGGCTTCTAACCTTTTTGCTATAGCAGCAATTTTGGCATCTGATTCATAGCCTCCTTCTACCTTATTAACGTTTCCTCTACCTAGAAGAATTATTTTCTTGGGTTCCCTACTATATTCCCATTGCTGGGTCTTTTCAGCGATTTCATTCAAGAATTCCATCGCCGCATCAACAGTTTGGTTTTCAAAACCACCAGTGTATAGAGACTCAACCATGGTTGTTGTCGAATAATCTAAACCCTCATAAAGGATTTGAACTAGCCTAACCTTTTCTAAACCATGATGAGGACATTGGGCTAATAAGTCATTGAACTTTTCCAAATACCTATACAAAGACTCTCCCTCCTATTGAGAAAATGTGCAGATTCGCGTCCTAATAGACGATGTTTTGTGCCTAGGGAAAAACTTGTTCAAAAAGGAAGATGTAAGTTGTTCATATGTTTCTATTGAACCGGAAGCCAAACTATATAGCCACGATTTGGCTTTATCTTTCAGGGAAAAAGGAAATAACCTAAGTTTCAAAGCATCATCATCAAGGTCTCTAATCTTTAGGGTACTACAAATTTCCTCAAAATCCCTAACATGGAAGTATGAGTTTTCATTTTCTTTCCCTAAAAAGATTGGGGTCATCTGTAGGGTCCCAGGCCTAAGTTCATAATTTGCTTCAGTTTCGGCTAACCTGATACAAGAAGGACGAGTAGTCCTAGTTGGGTTCAACAAAGCTTTCAAAGTTGCCATTGATGGTACTATCGGGATATTTGAGATTATATGCAATCACAAAACAAGGATGACTCAACCAAATCAAACCTAATTTTCTAGCAAACAAAAAGCATGATGGTTCCACTTAGATTGTTTCTAGACCAGTTTCTATTCTTTCGAAAAGTAACTCGTTACAATCTGAGCAAACCCCTCTGGAATCAATCCGAGTCAAAGTAAGTTGAATCGAGGCGAGGGAAGCTCAGTGGAGCTTTGATACCCAAGGCCTCACCGGTTACAAGGCGGCACAGTCACGCATTCAACTCACAGAAACCATCATGAACTTCGAAGTATGCTCAAAAGAGTAACCAATATTTTTCGAACGACTTTCCTATTAAGATCGTTACCCTATCGGTCTCGTTCTAGTCAAAATTTTAGGCTTAGGTTCGCGTTTGGTTTCGTTTTCCTAAGGCGGGCAAGAAGAGAACGGTGATGAAATCCGAACCCTTATCTTGTATGGCCAGTCCTTGCCCTTTACTAGGAAATTAAAGCAGCCGTTTTCAAGTCCTCAGCATATATGCAAACGAAGGAATACAGTAAACCCGCTGACAGGGGATTCGCGGGTGTTTCGAAAAACTTACCTCCCATACCAGACGGGCGAAGAACCGCTGAAGTCGACTCGGGCCACGACTCCTATGTCATATATGAACCCGAGGGGCCGATGCGATATCGTAATCACCGTCCTTCTCTGCACACAGATTTTATTTAAACCAACCCTTCCGTAGGGTTTAAAAATAATAATGTCCCAGTCCAAAAATAAAGTCCAAAAAGTGTCCAAAAATAAAAAGAAAAATTACAAAAAATAAAACCCTATTTACAGTTTCTAAAAATAAACCAAAATAACTATATACAAAATATTCTTCTTCACTCCTTTCGGATTCCTCTTTTCTTTCCTTCTTTGGCGATGCTTTCCTTGTATAACACTTTTTCTTTCCTTGTAGCTTCGCTCGAAATCTGAAAAGAATCAAAAAATACCAAAGGCGTAAAGAAGAACAAAAATTCTAAAAGAAATAAAATAAATCTAAAACCTAAAACCTAATACAAATCCCCGTCGGCGGCGCCAAATATTGATGTAGTTTTGAAAGTGGTAGTAAAGTTCGTTCAACTCGGACTTGATAAGATTGGGTTCTAGACTTAAAATAAAAATAGAAAATATATATATAAAAGGTTTGTCACAATGTCGAGAGAGACTGAGACTCAGGATTCCACCAAATTCCATTCATGTGATTCAAATAATAATTCCAATCAATTATAGATCAAATATTAAAAATATGGACTCTTATTCTTTTCCAAAAAGTAGATTTTTGAAAAGCAATGATTGTAAATCAAAAGCATGATGTATCAAAAATACATAGACCAAGCATACACCATCAAACGAAATCACACCCATTCAATAAAAATCATAAATCGATTAAAAATCAATGCAAATAGTCATAAAAGAATTATTAGAATTACCACATGCGTGAAATAGGGCTTCCTCCGTCATCCCAGTGTTTGGGTTTAGCTCCTCGTATTAATCAATTGCTCAAAATACATGTTTATAGCCCAAAAGTTGATTAAAAGATGAAATAGTGCTAAAGCAGTGAGTTTAAGACTGCCAGAAGGGTCACAGAAGAATGATAAATTAAAAGTGCTGCTACGCTGTTGTTTTAAGACTGTCAGCCGCTGGTCGTAGTCACTGTTGAAGAACGACTGTCAGTGAGGGCCTGTTCTTCGTGTTCTTCAGCAGCAGCAGCAACAGAAAAATATTTTGATCAAACTCTGATTTCTTCTTCTATGGCTCTCCTAAGGTTCCCAAACTTTCGACCTCCTCTCTCTTACTTCCTAACAGCCTTTATATACACAATAGGTCGACTAAAATCCGAGATAAATCCGAGTATAACTCGGTTTCCTTTTTTTTTTATAAAAACACGGACTTTCTCTTCTGTTGGTCCCTTTACGCGTCTTTGGATGTGTTTAATCCTTTCCAAACTCTCTATACACGTCTCTAGGTTATTTAGCGACTCTCAAACTCTTTAAGGATTGAACAAAATCAAACAAAATATATTCACACGTAACTTCCAGAACCGAGTATTTTTCTTCCCTGTTAGTTGATATTCCGGATTATCCAGCCAATTTGGATCCATTCCAACACCCTTACCTCACCTGTTTAGGTTTATGAAACAAGCCCAAGAGAAATCAGATCTTTAATCTCTTCAAAGATAACCCAAAATCGAAATTCCAATTCTGTTCTTCACTGCACAGCGTGAGACATCTCTTTCCCGCCAAAATTCTATCTTCAAATTATGAAGATGGTTGCCCCTATACTGTGTTGTTCTCCCTTTAACAGCTGCTGGAAATAGGTCACCCCTTAGTAATTAGGTTACCCCTTATCCAGGGTGCTGGGGTCCGCATAACACTTGTCCCTTGGGTGCCTTTAGTAATTTTTCTGGGATGTTTTCAACACTTTTTCGGGGTTCCTCCGGGGTATTTCTGGGGTGTCTCTGGCATACTTCTGGGGTGCTTCTGGTACGTTATCTACGGAGGTTCAAATGCCACATTTTGAGCGAATTTCGCCGCAAAAGCTTATTTCTCCAAAAACACATACAAAGACATAAAATAACCAAATAAGTACAAAATCGAGCACTAACAATATATACAATTGGGACAAATTAGACACATAAATGCGTCTATCATGAATCTACGGTAGAAACCAGCATGGCCTAAAAATGATCTAACCTCCCTCACAGAGCGAGGTTGCGGCAAGTGTTGAATGAGGTCAACTTTAGATTTATCTACTTCGATGCCTTTTTCAGAGATGATGTGTCCTAGAACTATGCCTGAGTTCACCATAAAATGACAGTTTTCCCAATTCAAAACCAAATTTTTCTCTTTACATCTAATCAGCACATGAGTGAGATGGTTCAAACATTCATCAAAAGAAGATCCAAACACAGAGAAATCATCCATAAAGATCTCAAGGAAGTTATCTATCATGTCAGAGAAAATGCTCATCATACAACGTTGAAATGTGGCGGGTGCATTACACAACCCAAAGGGCATATGGCGATAAGCAAATGTTCCAAATGAACATGTAAATGTAGTCTTTTCCTGATCTTCAAGTGCAATATGAATCTGGTTGTAACCAGAAAAGCCATCTAAGAAACAATTGTAGCTATGCCTAGACAACCGTTCTAGCATTTGGTCTATGAATGGAAGAGGTAAGTGGTCTTTCCTTGTTACTGTGTTCAACTTCCTATAGTTAATGCAAACTCTCCACCCTGTGGTTACTCGAGTAAGAACTAACTCGTGTTTATCATTTTGAACTACAGTAACACCTGATTTTTTTCGGCACAACTTGAATGGGACTAACACATTTGCTATCTGAGATCGGGTATATGATACCTGCATCAAGTAGTTTTAAAATCTCACCCTTAAAAACCTCTTCCATGTTAGGATTGAGTCTCCTATGCATTTCCCTAGATGGTTTAGCATTTTCTTCAAGATTTATATGATGCATGCACACAGTGGGACTTATGCCTTTACTATCTGAGATTGTCCATCCTAATGCTTCCTTATACTCCTTAAGTACTTCTAAAAGCTTACTCTCATGTTCTATACCTAAGGCAGATGAAATGATTACAGGAAAAGTATTAGAAGATCCCAAAAATGCATATTTAAGAGTATCAGGAAATGGTTTTAGTTCAAGCTTTGGTGGCTCAACAAGAGACGGGACAAACTTGGATTCAGAGAGTGGAAGTGGCTCCACTCTAGCTTTCCATTTGGTGGTGTCCATGAGAGGTTCATATTCAAGCAAAGAATTCACTTCACTTATGTTTTCATCATCAAACAGATCCAAGTTAAAATTATTCAAACAAGCATGCAAAGGGTCAACATACATGCTACTAGACAACGAATCCTGAATCAAACTTTCAATCATGTTGATTTCATGCACATCATTATCATCATCAAGATCTAAATGTTGTTGGATAGCATTAAAAACATTCAACTCCGCAGTCATGTTACCAAACGACAATTTCAACACTCCATTACGACAATTAATAATTGCATTGGACGTCGCCAAGAAAGGACGTCCTAAAATGACAGGAATGTGATAATCTTGGTTCTGCACAGGCTGAGTATATAATACAATGAATTCCACAGGAAAATATAACTTATCAAACTTGATTAGAACATCTTCTACCACACCACGTGGCACTTTGACAGATCTGTCCGCTAATTGCAGAGTTATAGGTGTTGGTTTTAACTCTCCAAGACCCAACTGCACATATACCGAATATGGCAGTAGGTTAACACTTACCCCTAGGTCCATTAATGCCTTATTGACCGTATGGTCACATATCATGCATGTGATTGTGGGACAACCTGAGTCTCTAAACTTAGGTGGGTTCTTATTTTGAAAGATAGAACTTACCTATTCAGCAAGAAAGGCACACTTATGCACATTAAGCTTTCGCTTTTGTGTGCACAGATCTTTCAAGAACTTAGCATAAGCAGGGATCTGCTTTATTGCTTCAAGAAATGGGATGTTGATGTTAACTCGTTTGAACATCTCTAACATCTCATTGTAATGGGTACCTTTCTTCTGCTGCACCAACCCCTGAGAAAATGGAGCAACAAGAATATTAGCTGGTAAAGAAACATTATCATCAGTAGAATTTTTAGATTTACAAACATGCTCAGAGTCATTTTCTACAATGGATGTTTTCTGTGGCGTTGTATGCAATGATGAGTCTGACTCAGACTCACTAGACTGTGGTACACCTGCATTGTTATCAACAATTTTACCACTAAGAAGAGTGGTGACAGCATGTGCAGTCTCATTACAATTAGATGTACTTGCCTGAAATGTGTCTTTCGGATTTTGCCGAGGTTGACCCTTTTCCCTCTCATTTAGAGCATCACAAATTTGGACCAATTTAAGTTCTAGACTAGCAAACCTTTGGTCATTCAACTTCTGATATTGCAAAATATTTTGATTCATTTGGTTTACACCCTCATCAAAACTAGGCCTTTTCTTTACAGGGTACTGTTTGTGCGATTGTACTTGGGGGTTTCTAGGATATGAATATCCTTGTGTGTTTCCTGGATTTGCCCCTTGTACAGGGCCCTTGGACCATGAAAAGTTAGGGTGGTTTCTCCATCCTGGGTTATATGTCTGAGAATAGGGCTTATTCTCATGCTTTTGATACAAAATATTAGCTTGTTCAGGTCCGGACTCTTGAAATGCATGCAATTGTGGGCAGTTATCAACAAGATGATCAGAATTATACACACAACACAAATAGAAACCTCAACTTGGTTTCAAGAAGTAGTTGCAACAGATTTCACACTTTTCTCTAGTTATAAAGCTTCAACTCTCCTAGCTAGTGATGCAATTTTAGCATTACCCTCAAAGTCAGACTCAATCCTATGAACGCTACCCTTATTGGTCGACTTTCTATGTACTCTAACAGACTCCCATTGCTGAGTTTTCTCGGAAACTTCATGCAAGAAGGCCCACGACTCGTCGGCACTTTTATCTGTGAATTCACCGTTGCACATTGATTCAACCATGGTTCGAGTGGCGAAATCCAACCCTTCATATAAAATTGTTGATAGTCTCCACTATTCGAAACCATGGTGAGGACATTGCAATAACAAATCATTAAACCTTTCTAAATACTTGGACAATGTCTCACCATCTAGTTGAACAAAACTATTGATATCCTGACGAATGGTGGCTGTTTTATGATTTGGGAAGAATTTTTTGAAAAATTCTTTCGTAAGTTCATCCCAAGTTCTAATGGACCGAGGCCGCAAAGCATATAGCCAAGATTTGTCCTTTTCCTTCAAAGAGAAAGGAAACAAACGCAATTTCAGGGACTCTTCTGTCAGCTGATTGAATATGAGAGTCCCAAAAATCTCCTCAAATTCTCTCACGTGATGGTAAGGGTTTTCAGCATCAACCCCTCAAAACACAGGGAGCATGTGTATCGTGCTCGCCTTTAACTCAAAATGACCAGCAGTTTCTGGTGGAACAATGCAAGAGGGCTGGCTTGTCCTCGTGGGGTACAAGTAATCTTTGAGACTGCGGGGTTGGACTATCTCGTCACCCGTTGTCTCAGATTGGTCAGGTCTTTCTTCGATAGACACAGGAATTTCAACTACGTCTTCTCGCTGAATTCTAACTAGACGATTGGTCTGGTCTCGAAAATTTCAACTACGTCTTATCACACATATTGGTTGTTCATAAGATATGTCATGAATAACAAAACCAATAACACCTGGCAATTTCCTTTTCGGTTCACAAACAAGTTTATGAACTTACTTCCTTAGAACACATGTTAACATTGTTCCCTAGGATGAAATCCTCACCTCATACCCATATATAATCACAATAGCATTCAAATGATTATGGCAATGTCTTATCTACAAAGTTTAATGGTTAAGCAATAAACCTCGTATTGTATTCCTTAATACTATGTCTATCTAGAGTTCAAATATGCTTCGCAGTTATGTTTTCAATATACACGACTTGAAAGATACATTAGGGAATGAAACAGTTCAAGTCAAATATCACTAACCTCGAGTGGAAGGATGATTGTTATTGTTGTAGCTCCATACTTCTTCACATCTTCAAGTCTTCGCAATACTTGTAATGTCTCATATCCTAATGCTTTCAAGCTAACCTATACGAAGTTCACTCTAGTACATAATCAAGCGACTCTTAACATGAGCTTTGATTCACTAAAATATGACAACCAAACTTGACATACCAACGCTTGGTGGGTTCAGCCGAGCAATGCTCTAACAATCTCCCCCTTTGTCAATTTTAGTGACAAAACTCTTACATCATATGGATATTAATTACACATCCGCTTGATTCTCGATTCAACAACACAGTAAAACTGCTTACATTCAATCCTTCAAAATATCGATGTTGACATTATAATAACAAAGCTATCTAAGGAAGATAGGTAGATATTCAATCCGCACGTCTTTGTTATACCAATTTATAAGACATGTTACTCCCCCTTAGTCTGTGCTTGCACTCTTTCGTTAGATATAACATTCAAGTACCAATGTTCTTTTCCCTAGCGATGCCAATCAATATAAAATATCAATGCCAGCATCACCTATTTACTCCATATATTTCTCCCCCTTTTTGTCACAAAAATGACAAAGAAACGAAAAAATAAATGACAACACGAAAAGAATCTTACAAATCTCAGCATAGACTTGCAAACCTGTAGAGTTAGGCACGAGGGTTCCACACATCACATTCTGATAACCAATATCAAAACCGAAACTGCAAGTATTCTTATTTTGATATGTTATCAAGGAAACAATTTCCCTAAACAATTTTTCCCATTTAGTTTAGCAAACCAAAAAACAACTAATCACATTAGTCCCTTTGCTAAATCGATTGTTCAAAAACAACCGCTTAATTCGATAAGACCAAAATAAAGATAAACTTCATCTTTCTCATCAGGTTCTAATTATCCATAAACTTAGACCTTTCAATTTTAAAAAAGCCAAATACTAGGTTAGTTAACTAGCATTTCCTTGCTTAGGCATTCGATTAGACTTGAATAACCTAAACCTCACTTCGATAAGTCTAACTAAGATCAGAATTAACTTAGTTTCTTATCCGGAATCGAATTGGACTAAACAACTCATCCCGTACACACATATTATTTCGTTAAGCCATAAATAATTCATACAAACCAAAATAAATCAACTTGCATAATTATTCACCTCAACCAGAAGTAATTGAATCAACATAGACATTATAAGCACCGCAATTGCACCGTAATTTTGTAAGCCTAAACCATCGATACCATACAAAAGCAAGATAACAATAGTTTTTCTTAACCGGAACCAATTGAAACACACACACACACATCAATTGTACCGAAATTTTGTAAGCCTAAACGATTGATACCACACAATAAAGCAAGATACCAATTGTTTTCTTAATAGGAACCAATTGAAACACACACATCATGGAAAAAATATCAATTGAACCTAAATTTTGTTAAGCAAAAACAAAAACAAAAATATATAATATAAACTCAGGATTTTCTTAAACAGGAAAACAATTAACTAACAAGATTGTTACCTCAATTTCGCATCCACTTCTCCAATATGATAACAACTTCGTCCAGGGAGAATTGATATAGAAATATCACCACGTTGTCATTCTTATGCGTAAACAAAAGAATAACAACACACCTCAACCTTTACCAGAGAAAGTTTGAAAACCGGTTTTAACAATTGCAAGCAAAAGTTGAAAACCGTCGAAACACATATGCTTTTATGCTAAACCAAAACCGATTCAACATATTGTGACTTTTTCACATACCGTTTCTATCATAACCTCTCATAATCCTTTGAGTAAAGCCTACCTACTAGGGATAGAACTTAATCCCGCTAAATCAAAAAGTCACCCAAACCATGAGGGTCCACAATATATGAGATCGAATATTAAGGTAGTAAAACCGAAATCAAACATCTCATAAACCAATTTGCAATACACCATAAATTCTCAACATAAAATAAAGTATTTCAATTACCTCAATCGTGTAGAAAATTGAATTTCGAAAACAACGCAAAAAGAATGAGGTCATTCTGAGTCCGGATGAAGAAGTTATGGGCAAAACAGTTTTTACACTTCTTCGTAAGAGGACCTCTCACTAGGATCGGTTCCCTAGGGGGTACTAGGATCGGTTCCCGTTACTTGACAAATCACATTACTAAATTGTTTTCGACATAACCTTTGCATACGATGTCTGAATCCAGTGATTTTTGGCTCGTTTTGACCACAAAAGCAAGAGCTACACATATATGATCAGTAGATATCAACATCATCAACTCAAAATTACCGTTTCTATTATAAGCTCAAAAATAGATAGAGAAGGTATGAGTAGAGAAGAAAATAAATCCCTCTAAAGATATTGATTAGTCATTTAATAATCGAGAGATCATGTGCTAATTTTTTCATGTGCTTCCTCACCTTTAAAAATATTGGGCACTAAGGTGAGCATGCACATTCTAACACAACTAGGTTGTGTTAAGTTGATCCTTGTCTTGTTCGTCACGAGTGACTACGACCAAATCATCATTCTTGACCTCTTCCTTGGTTTGTTTTCTCTTGTTCCATCTCTTGTTTTTATTCTTTGACTTGTGATGAAGAATGTCATTATCACAACCTTTACTAATACAAGAGATTTCAGACATAATGTCTTTCTTTAGTCTTTCAAGAAGGCTCTTGTAATATTGTCACCAACAATTAACAGATGAGAGTCATTCTTGTGACTAACTTTTGATCCCTTCTTGTCTATGGAGGACTTAGGGACCCATTTAGAGTTGGGTTTCGCAGGAGCAGCTTTCTCCTTCACAATACCATTAGGATCATTGTCCTTTTGAATACTTTGCGAAACATACTTTCTCCAATTTAGAACATCAGATCTTGTCTTTGTATTTGAAACGTCGTCTCTCTTTTTATAATTGGGTATTTTATGATATGATCTTGTCGAGTGATATGCAAAATTCGAACTGTCATTATAATAATTCTTTTGCCCAAACTTAGGACAATAACGATCCGAGTTCTTATGAGGAGCAAACTTATCCAATTCGTTTGATACAAAGGAAAGTGTATCTTGCATCTTACAAACTTTGCATTCCCATTGCAAGTGTCCTTTATTACTACAATAAAAACAATGCTTAGTATATAAATACGAAGTATGAGTTTTAATGTTATCTTTTTGTGGATCCTCTTGCATTGGAGCTCGACGAGTTTTCTTCTTCTTATCCTTGTTCAGCGTTATTGCCTTCTTGACAGACTTCTCTTCTTTACAAGAAATATGAGCATCTTTGTCATCAGTGGAAGCCTCTGATTTAGAAGAATTTGTAGCTTTAACAAATTTTACCTCTTTGCTAATATTTGAAGCATCTATTCCCTTATAGCCTAATCCTCGTGTATCACGATGATTTCTACTTGCTTCTAACATTGAAGTTAACTTGTTTGAGATTTCATTGGATTTTTTCAATTCCAAATTTTCTTATTCCAACATCTTGATTTTATCAAGAGCACTGGTTAGATCAACCTCAAGGCGTTTTTCTCGTGAGATATATACACCTTCTTTCTCTTCAAAACTCTTTTGTTGAGAGTTAATCCTTGCATCAGATTCAACAAGTTTCTCTTCCAACAACTGAATTTTTTCAAGAGCAGCATCACGCTCCCATTTTAACAGTTCTTCTTGAGAGAGACTAGCATTTTCTTTTTCTTCAAGACCCTGAATTTGTTGAGAAGTATATTCCCTCAATTTTTCGTTGTCTAGATGATGCCTTTCACATTCAGTTTTATTAATTGTAAAGTAACCTGAAGTTCCTTCATATGCTCATTAGACACAATTAAGAGAATTTTGTTAGACAACAAGTCCTCACGAAACTTTTCCAACATAGAGTCTGTAACTTCTAATTATGAAGGTGGTTTAGAAACCTCTTGCGATACGTTAACTGGGTCTTTCAATAATTTTCTCTTTCGCTTAATCTTACTTTGAATAATTTCTTATAGGTTGGATCGCACCAAAAACAGATTGTTAGATCTTTTCGTGTTTGCCTGCTCTGATACCAATTAAAAATGCGAGGGTAACCAAATATACCTCAAGCTAAAACTTTTCTTACCTATAAGTCCTTTCTCCGAAAGTGATTGTCTATGGACTGAGTCGAGACAATACAACTAATTGGTTCACATTTCCTGTGATCGTCTATGGATACGAGATCGAGACAATACAACAACGAAATATGTTTACTTGATACAAAGGTTCGGACTTAACCAAACACAATAGGATTGCTTATCAAGTAAATAGGAATTAACGTTTGTGTAATTTACTTTAATTATAATAAAACAATTATAATGCGGAAAATAAAAGTAAATGAATAGCAAGATTTTCTTAACGAGGAAACCGCAAATGCATAAAAACCCCGGGACCTAGTCCAGAATTGAATACTCTTAGGATTAAGCCGCTACACAAAATTACACTTAACTTCGTATAGTTGAGACCCAGTAACTAACCCTATAGTTCATCTAGTTCCGTCTTTATTCCCACGCCTCCAACTTATAAATAAGTCACGTACTTGGAACAATCCCTTTGGTTCGTATTCCAAACAGTAAAGGAACAAGAACTCTGTTTGGTAACAACTCTATTCAACCAAGTGATATGAGTCGGACAAAGGCTCTTCCGTTTATCTTAACATAAACTCCTTCGTCGGGTCTAGATCTATCTTATGTTCAATCACCCTAAGGTAATCAGTTAAGATTAGGCCAACAATACCTTTAATCACAAGAAAACGTGTTGATGTCGATCTACTCAATTAATCAATCAAATCTACCACAAGGATAAACCGATTATTAATTGGATCCTCTTTTCCCAAACAAGTATTGTGCACACCAAAGATTATAAAACCCAAGTCAGATCTTCAATATCTTCTTTATCTTCAAATCTTCTTAAATCTTCAATAAACACCTGCACACAATCACTTGAATCTCTTGTGATCAATCACGCACAGAACGAAGTTTGTTAACAATGGATTATCACAAGATCGTCGTTAGAACTAAAAACAGTCTAAAGATCCCTGTCGAAACTCTAAACTAGTTTGAGTGAATCTTATATCAGAAGAGAAGATTCTCAAGCGTAAACAAACTAGGTGCAATCCGATTTCAACCACCGTTAGTCAATCAAATCAATCGAAAACAAAGATAAACCACAATTATCTAGTTTCCCACCATCGGATCGCGCTAGAGCTTCTCAATCCCAAAGAAGACTTTAAAACGAGCGGTCGTAAGAGATTTCACTTAATTAGATTACTCTCCTCTCCGATAGGCGGCTAAACCAGTAACAAAGACAAAAGAGGAAGTCTGTTGTTACGAAGGATTAGTTTGCTAGAAAAGCAAACTTCGAGTATTATAGACAAGGAAGTTTGGACACCAAGGAATTTCCAAAACCGAAAATATTCTCAAGATATTCATAAAAGCACAGATTCGGTTTTCATAATTCCTAGAAATGCTCTGTCCAAAAATAACAATCGAAATCTCTCGGAAAATCTAATTAGTAAATGCACATTACTAATTCTGGAATTTCCCTACAAAGTGAAATTAATAACCTTAATTAAAAGATTCTTAACTTACTTATGTTTCGATCCTGGGATTCTCTTCCCTTAACCGTTAAGGAATATCTTTGAACAATTATAAAAAAATAAACATTCTCAGCACGTGTTCAAAGTTTGTCGACATCTTTACTTTGTAAGTTCTCTTTCACACTTACAACCTTGAAACAGATTTGCGACACTTCCAAATAAGTTTAGAATTGGTTCATATGACTTTCAAGAACTATGTGATTGATCAAACCAACATTCAATCACAATCATGGGTTTAAGGTTCTACCAAAACTAGTTTCGGTTCTACCTCCATGTGAGTACTAAGCATAGTCACACTAGCTTACCAAAGATTGATTGACTAGGTACTCGCTACACCAGATTGAATAATTTGTAACACTGAATACACTAATTAATGTGACAAATATTGTTACACAAATATGTGTTACATCATCAAAAAGTGTAACAATAAATCTTTATTTAATTATATTGTATTTTTAAGTAATTTTGTGATACTAAATAGTGTGACTAATTATTGAAAAAACAAAAATGTGAATATAGTTTTTCCGGAATATATTTTTCCCCTCTCGCGTATTTTTCTCCCCTTTTTCGGATCGACCCAGTAACCACGTCTCCGCCTCTCCGGTTATTATACCTAAAAACCAGAAAGTAAAAGATATTATACTCTCTTGGATCGAGGTATGCCTTCACTTCTTTTTTTTGTTTTCTACCCTCTTCTTCTAAATCTCGTGAAGCTTCCTTTACAACAAAATTGGAAAAAAAAAAGATCTTTTGATTTCGTTAAGCTTTATACCATTTTCTTCTGGAAGATTTGTACGGTTCTTATGTTCTTTCAAATAATGAAATTATGTTACTATTCTTTTACCCTAATTTGTTAGATAAATTATCAACACAATTTGCTACGGTTTCTATAGAATAAATTCTCTAATGACAATTATTCTTCTCCCCTAATCGTATGATTAGATCCTTTACTATTCTTTTTCCTATGTAATTTTACTTATTCATGCGCTAATTTCTGTAATTTTACTTCTGCCTTAGAATCTACTGCAGGTTAATGAAATTTGGTACAACGTTAAGGATTTTGGTATCACATCGATCTAGTGAGTTTCAGATTGCAATACGTTTAGTGTCCTGTTAGTTTCATACTCTTTTTGGTGCTGATTTGTATGATACAGACTAATTTAACTTGTTTGTGCACCAGCTGCTTGATGAATTGCGTGAAAGAAGTATAATTATTCTATACAGTTGTTGTGTTTCTTAGTTATATTATTGGAAATTACTCTTTCTGGTCTAAACATATGAACTTCAACTAACTAAAATCTTAAGAAAAGATCTAATGATGCTCAAGGTACCCATAAATGCTACCATTAGGACAACATTTATCCAAAGTTTGAAGCCATTAAACATGATTTTGTACACAAAATTTTATTCATTTCTCCTTGCTTTTTCGTACGTGCCACTCCCTCCCCTAACTTGGTAGCTAGCTTACATACAGTACCAAACCAAAGTGTTCATTAACAGGCCAGTCTGTAACTTAAAAAAATCCAAGAACCCATTAGGATAACCAGTTCAGGTGGCAGCTCAAGCAGCTCTTTTTTCAATCAAATGTTTTTAAGAATGTATTTGTTAAGAGTTGTTTTTTTGTCTTAGTTCACCCACTACTTGCTATATTGCATAGGAACAAAGGACCATTTTATTGGTTAATTTAGTGGTTAATTAATGTCCCAGAATCGTTGATTATGGTGTGGTTCAGTATTCAGTTGAACTTATTGTATTTGAATTGCTGGACTTATAGGTACAGCTTGAAGCCCAGGGTGTCGTAGGTACACCTTGAAGCCTCTTGTGTCTTACACTATCTGAGCTCCTTGGACTCAAGGTGAGTTTTCCTTAACCTTGACTCCTTAAATAACCTCGTTAAATGGAATTTTTACCTTATAAATGTTCGTATTTAGTGTTGGCCCCCTTAACAGGTTGAAATGGCAAATGGTTGGCCCCCTTAACAGGTTGAAATGGCAAATGGTTGTATCGGAAGAAAGTCCAGGATTTGATTAATGCAATTCCCGTTGAGGTGTTGTGCTCCTTGAAAATGAGAGATTCTGCAAAGGAGAATTAACGAATGACCCTGAGTTTGGGAGCAATCTAGCATCTATTGCCCACATTTATGTTAATGCTTGTTTTCTAACTGCTCACAGAATTGATGCTTCCTCGGTGGGAGTTGCTAAGTTCTTAAGGCTGTCTGTGGCTGGATTCCTCATTCACAAGTTATGCTATTTTATATTATTTAGTGCATTGTGACAACATCCATCATCTCTGTTTTTGGTAGCCATAGTAGTACAGTTAATAATAATAATTTGTGACAACATCCAACATCTCTGTTTCAGTACCTATGCATTTCTCGCAGCTGCTAGTTGTGATACTAAACTAAACAAAGGCAACTCTTCCATGGTCGGGTCAAAAAAGTTAATATCTCTTGTGATTTTATGACAATCACCCTATTTTTCTGTTTTCATTGTTGGATTAACTTTTGTGTTACTGTTTAAGATTAAATTATTTGTTAAATTTGTACTTATATGACGTTTTGCGACCTTTTAACTATTATTTGTTAAATTAGAATGAACACCATGATATTGTTCTTCAACCAGGTACTCGGATAGGTTGGGACCAAATTTACACATTACATATGAGGACTTTATTATTGATTATGTACTTGCTGCATTACAGGTCATGGCACAAAAAATATCCAATGATCATCCAGTACCCGGCACCCGAAGGACCAACCACGGATGATTGTCGCAGTCCTGACTTTGAGTCGAATACTTTTACCAGGAATGTGGATCCTGCATTGATGCACATTCTTTCAACAATTTTGGCTGTGAGGAATCTACAAATCAGAATGTGAATGACAAAGAAGGGAACATACTGATTACTGGATATGTGGTGATCGATTTGGAAGGTAAAATATGTCACCACAGACTTGTTCCAAAGAATGAGCGAAGGTTTTCATGGAATGTGTCTAAAATGCTTCTGTGCCAATATAGGACCCTCTTCAAGGTGATGACTATTGGTTGTGGCTGGGTGATATGGAATAAGAAGCGATTGTAATCTGTAAAATAAGATCAATTCCTAGCGAAGAGTTGATGATTTTTAGGACTATTTGTTAGTTTTTTTCTTTTATTTAGTTTTTACGAGTACTTGTGATATATACAAGCTGATGTTTAAACAATTTTTTTTAATTAATTTTATACTCTTTTAAACTTGTTCATGTGGATTGTTGTAGATGTTAATTTTAAAAATATCTTCGATTCTACAGTAGTGAGATGGGATACCCGGTAAGGAACAAAAATAAATAATTTTTTTTCTTAATTAGTGCATAATTTGTTACACTAATATATGTAAGAGATTTGATACACTTATTAGTGTGATTTAAATTAATTAAAGTCACACTTACTGGCGTGACAACTAAATGTGTGACAAAGAAAAGCACCATGTTTGTTACACTTAAATGTGTCACAATAAATAAGAAGTCACACATATTTGTGTCACAAAATGTTTGTTTTGGTGTAGTGACTAGGATCGGTTCCCCACATATATATGGTATCTAACTTATATGTGTTGCACATGTCCATAGGATCGGTTCCCCTTTCTTCTATAAACCTTGTTGCACCCCATACAAGGATCGGTTCCCCTTGATGACTGCACACCTTAGGATCGGTTCCCTTTCCCTTACTAGGATCGGTTCCCTTTCCCCACGGCAGACATAATCCGATCATACCACGGGTGATTACTTAAGATTGGTTTTACTAATAAAAGTTCTACCAATACATAAGTCAGGCCTTTGTGAATAGTTCTACCAAGAACACAACAAGTTGTGAGCGGTTATACTCTATCACACATATTGGTTGTTCATAAGATATGCAATGAATAACAAAACCAATAACACCTGGAAATTTCCTTTTCGGTTCACAAACAAGTTTATGAACTTACTTCTTTAGAACACATGTAAACATTGTTCCCTAGGATGATATCCTCACCTCATACCCATACATAATCACAATAGCATTCAAATGATTATGGCGATGTCTTATCTACAAAGTTTAATGGTTAAGCAATAACCTCGTATTGTATTCCTTAATACTATGTCTATCTAGAGTTCAAATATGCTTCCTAGTTATGTTTTCAATATACACGACTTGAAAGATACGTTAGGGAATGAAACAGTTCAAGTCAAATATCACTAACCTCGAGTGGAAGGATGATTGTTGTTGTTGTAGCTCCGTACTTCTTCACATCTTCAAGTCTTCGCAATACTTGTAATGTCTCATATCCTAATGCTTTCAAGCTAACCTATACGAAGTTCACTCTAGTATATAATCAAGCGACTCTTAACATGAGTTTTGATTCACTAAAATATGAGAACCAAACTTGACATACCAACGCTTGGTGGGTTCAACCGAGCAATGCTCTAACACAATCAATGACAATCAACAACCAAAGGTTGGATTACTCTAATTGATGATCGAACGCACAACCTGTATTATTTCAATTATAAAGATAAAACAATATAATGCGGAAATTGAAATAACACAGACACCAGAAATTTTGTTAACGAGGAAACCGCAAATGCAGAAAAACCCCGAGACCTAGTCCAGATTGAACACACACTATATTAAGCCGCTACAGACACTAGCCTACTCCAAGCTAACTTCGGACTGGATTGTAGTTGAACCCCAATCAGTCTCCCATTGATCCAAGGTACAGTTGCACTCCCTACGCCTCTGATCGCAGCAGGATACTGCGCACTTGATTCCCTTAGATGATATCACCCACAACTAAGAGTTGCTACGACCCAAATTCGAAGACTTAACAATAAACAAATCTGTCTCACACAGACAAGTCTATCAAAGGATCAATCTGTCTCCCACAGATAAACCCTAAAAGGTTTTGTTCCGTATTTTGATAATAATCAAGGTGAACAGGAACCAATTGATAATCCGGTCTTATATTCCCGAAGAACATCCTAGAGTTATCAATCACCTCACAACAATCTTAATCGTATGGTAGCGAAACAAGATGTTGCGGAATCACAAACAATGAGACGAAGATGTTTGTGATTACTTTTTATATATTGCCTGCCGGAGATATCAATATCAAGCCAATCAATATGATTGTACTCGTATGATAGAAGATGCAAGATCAGATCACACAACTACGATAAAGTAGTATCGGTCTGGCTTCACAATCCCAATGAAGTCTTTAAGTCGTTAACATGGTTTTAGAAGAAGAAAACCAAAGGTTAAAGGAGAAACGACTCTAGCACGCAAACTAGTATCACACGTAAGGTGTAGGGATTAGTTTTGCACAATACTATATGTCTCCTTTATATAGTCTTTCAAATCAGGGTTTGCCATTAGGTTACCTTGGTAACAAAGCAATCAATATCCACCGTTAGATGAAAACCTGATTTAGATTCAAGCTAATATTTATCAACCGTTAGATCGAAAACTTAGCTTGTTATACACAATTGAAATGCACGCTTCTAGGTTTGTTAACCGTACCCAAACGTATGCACTTGTTGGTTCAAGAATAGTTAACCAAAGGTTAGCCATATGAGCATTTCATATCAATCATGTTCTTCTTCACCAAAACTAGTTCAAATGACTCAAAGGAACTAGTTAGAGAGTTGTTCAATTGCAAGGAAATCTTATGTAACTACACAAGACACAATTGAAGCAAAGATGATTTGATTCACTTGAATCAGTTCATGAAATTTTATAGCCATGGTTTGCAAACTGCATTCCTTAGTCTTTTTAAGTTTAAGTTCAGAAATCATCTTCAGATATATAACCTCCTCAAGTTCGCAGACTAGGTTCGTGTACTTAAGTTACCGGGTAGAGTTTACAAACTCCAGCAGAAATTCTCGGGCTGAGAACTTCGCCGATTCGCGGGCTGGGTTCACGGACTTAGCTTCATGCACTAGTTTGTCAACTCCAGCAGAAATTCTCGGGTTTGAGAACTTCGGCAGTTCTCGAACTGAGTTCGCGGACTTGGCTCACTCCATTCTTCCGGTTCTCTTGATCAACAAAGTTCGCAAACTTTGGTTCAAGGAATATGACTTATACACAAA
Source organism: Papaver somniferum (assembly GCF_003573695.1). Taxonomy (NCBI): domain Eukaryota; kingdom Viridiplantae; phylum Streptophyta; class Magnoliopsida; order Ranunculales; family Papaveraceae; genus Papaver; species Papaver somniferum. The sequence continues at coordinate 88,539,699 of NC_039363.1, forward strand.
TGTATTTCCACAACAATGCTTATGTCCATCATTGGTTATGTAATCTAAACTCTCATTCCAATCATTGAAATATTCTTAGAAGACGTTATAAAGTTGTTACACCATTTCTCGCCAAAGCAATTTTCAAAGTGATTGAAACATAACGTGACTTTCGTCACTAGGTAAAGATAAACTTGGCCGAAGCAAAAAGCTTACCAACACATATTTCGAGATATAGATAGGCGAGGTATACTAGGATCGAAATACCAAATGTGTATAATCAAAGTCTATATATAGCATACGGCTTTTTGTCTCAAGAAGTAGGAGATAGAATAGATAGAATTTTGAGTGATAAATAAGTTCAAGTCTTCACATACCTTTTTGTCGAGAAGTGGTAGGTTTTTAAGAAAGCCTACAACTACACCTGCAAGTATACAAGGTCGAATGTAGCTAGTGATGGGAAGAAAGGGAAAGTCCTCAGGGACTTGGAGGGTGCAAATGTTGTTTCTACTTTTCTAGTGACAGTGGGAATGAATTTTGTGTTGTGTTGAAACACAACTGAGCTGTTTTGGTATGTGACTGAAATAGTGACGGAAAGTAAAGGTAACAGTGGCAGGGTACTAAGGCTTCAAATCCACCATTTTACCTATGCTAAGGCAATCTCAGTTCAATACTGCTCTTGTCCCTTGTTAGTTATCAGTCAGCTTCTAGGCTTTCTGACTAACTAGATGGCAGTGGAGGTTCTATGCCTGCTTCTCATCAAAGGGTTGGGTTAGAAAGGAGGCTAAAGGCACTAAGATAATTCTAAACCTTGTGATAGTTGGGGCTCTCACACTGCAACTACCCGCAGAGAAGCCACTTAGGTGTTTTAACAACCTAAAGGATGTTCTTTGATTAAGACTATCCTAAACATTTCAGCACAACAAGCACAATATCTAGCTTGGATTGAATTAGCAGAAGCATCATGATTTCATCTCCTCCTTAGCAATTAAACTAGAACATGATGAATTGAACAACTGAACTTTAAAATGAACTGATATTGAAAACAAAATTAACAGTTGAGATCCTGGCTATTCCAGGCCTCTTGGTGGTGCTCTGGCTAGTCCAGGCATATCTTTAACATAACACACAAGCCTTCTATTTATACCCAAAATTAGGGTTTACAATTTTCCCCCAAATCATAGAAATTAGGGTTTCAAAAATACCTAACTTGATGAAATGATAACTACTCCTGTCTTCGACCCATTCTTCTTCTGACTCTCCTGCTCCTCTCCATGCCTTCCAATTGCTTTTCTAACTCGACCTAATTCATCAATTTCTCTCCTAGGGTTTCAGAGAAAGAAAAGAAGAGAGATTGATGAAATAGATAGGTAGAGAGGTAGGGAAATGATGGGAAAGGAGATGGGTTGTAGTTGGTTTGGTTGTGGAGTGGTTGAGAAAGGTGGTGGAGGTGATGATGGTGGTGCAGGCGATGGGGAGTGGTTCTGCAGACGGGGGTGAGGGAGGTGAAGTCGATGGAGGAGAAGGAGGGGAGTGTTTGGTTGATGGGTATAGGTATTAGGTGCTTGGGTGTGTGGCGAGGATAGCAAGCTTGATGATTTGCAAAGCTCAGTCGTTGGATGTGGAATTGATAGATCAATCTGACGGCGAGATGGAAGGAATCGAGGAGCGACCGTTGGATGCGGAAGTACAACGAAACTGACGGCTCAAGATGGAGTTAGGTGCTGTAGTGTTTGACAGGAGCTTCAGACTTCGATGCATGACGATGAAGCGACCGTAGGATGCATCTGTGGATCCAATCTGACGGCTACGAGCTTAGGCAGGCTTTGGGCTTGGTCTTGGACTTAGGTTAGAGTTTGGTCTTAGACAATTCTGAGCCCACTTCTTCTTTAAGAACAAATTATTCCTTCCAAGCCCACTTCTAGTTGATCCGGCTCTTGGAAACATCATTCTTCGCTGCCTTTCTGCGGGAGTCTTTGCCGTTTCTTTGCTCTTTTCACTTCGTGAGTTAACCAGGCTTTATTTAGTACCTAAAAATGCAAAATTAATTAAGAAAAGTATTTATTCTTGAAAACAATGAAAATACAGAATATGGGATAAAATGGAGAATTAATGCACAAAAGATGAGTTAAATGCCAAGAAAAATATATAGAAATATGCACTTTTTAGCACTCATCAAGAAGTTCCACCGGTTCCTTGAGTACTTATTCTTCTTGTATGATGAATCACCATGAAGTCCTTGAGCTCAACTACACTTTCTATCCTAGTGTTTGAGGGTGAAAACAGTTTCTGCTGGTTTCGGTAATTTCGTGTGTTGTGGGTGAGAAACGAGTCTAAACCCTAAACAATGTACTGCAAGGGAGTACTTTAGATTCGAGAGATCAATCTGTACAAATCCGGCCTAGACCAAGAAATGGCCGTTTCAGACTTGCTTCGGTCACAAAGTGAAGGAGAAGGGTTGGTTTTGGGGAGGTAAGTGAAGAGATTGTTGTATGTTCCTGACCAAAACTTGTTGTTTCGTGGAAATAGGTAAGACCTATTTATACAAGTCGTAACATAACGTACTCTGGTCTCGTAAGAAATGGTAACGGCTGAGTAAAGTGGAAGGAGGTGGTAACGGGTAACGCCTGGAATTGATGTTCCATAATGAAAGGAGCGTTTCACCATTATTCCTTGTATTTACTAACTGACTCATTCTTATGACACTTTCATGTAACAAGCGTAGTGTACGCCGCACGTTGTAAACCGCCAAACCAATACCCTTTATGAGCATCCCCTAGTTTGTGACATGTGTTAGATGTCTCGAGTGTTTTCATGGGAAAACGTGTAGCATGTTGTTACGTGTGGCATGGTGGCATGCCAGTGGCCGTGGCATAACGACGTGCTAGTATTTGTGGCATGGCGACGTGCTAGTAGTTGTGGCATGGCGCCGTGCTAGTAGCTGTGGCATGGTGGCATGCCAGTAGCCGTGACATAGCGACGCGCTAGTAGTTGTGGCATGGTGCCATTCCAGTAGCCATGGAATAGCGACGTGCTAGTAGCTATGGCATGGTGGCATGCCAGTAGCCGTGGCATAGCGACGTGCTAGTAGTTGTGGCATGGTGGCATGCCAGTAGCCTTGGCATAGCGACGTGCTAGTAGTTGTGGCATGGCACCGTGCTAGTAGCTGTGGCATGGTGGCATCCCAATATCAGTGGCATAGTGACGTTCTAGTAGCTGTGGAATGGTGGCATGTCCAACACGCTCGCGCATATTTTAGGCGCGGCCAAATTAGGAGTTTTGGCATAGTTTGGGCGCGGCCAAAATCAAGGCTTGGCGTTGGGCCAAAAGTTGCCACGCGTCAGATGGTGATCTTGGACGGAGGAGATCTGCTTCTCAAATGGAAGGGACCATTGATTCTTGCAGCCCTTCGTCTGGTAGCCAACGACATGGTTTAGGGCCGGCATGGCATAGTGTGGGCGCGGCCAAAATTAGGGTTTTGGTGCAAACCGTGATGTTTGGCTTTGGGCCGCAAGTTGCCATGCGTTAGGTGGCGAAATTGTGTGGATAAGATTCGTATCTCAACATGAAGGGCAGCCGTTGATTATTTCAACCCTTTGTCTGGTAGCCAGCGTCATGGTTTAGGGTCGGCATGGCATAGTGTGGGCGCGGCCAAAATTAGGGTTTTGGTGCAAACCGTGTTGTTTGTCTTTGGGCCGCAAGTTGCCATGTGTTAGGTGGAGAACTTGTGTGGCTGAAATTCGTATCTCAGCAGGAAGGGCAGCCGTTGATTATTGCAACACTTTATTTTGGAAGTCAGCGTCGTATATGTCTTTGGGCCGACATGGCATGTGTTAGGCGCGGCCAAAATTAGGGTTTAGTGAAAACCGTGATGTTTGGCTTTGGGCCGCAAGTTACCATGCGTTTGGGGGCGAACTTGGACGGCTGAGATCTGTATCCCAGATGGAAGGGTGGCCGTTTAATGTTGCAACCCTTCGTTTTGGCAGCCAACGACATGAAGGAATGGACGGCATGGCTTTGGCACAGTTTAGGCGTGGCCAAGCTCGGATTTTGGCATAGTTTAGGCGCGGTCAAAAAACTAGGGTTTTGGCATAGTTTTGGGCGCGGCCAAAATTAAGGCTTGGCGTTGGGCCAAAGGTTTCCGCGCGTTAGCTGGCGACTTTGGACGGAAAAGATCTGCATCTTAGATGGAAGTGTGGCCGTTGATTGCTTCAACCCTTCCCTTTGGCAGCCAGCGACATAATGGAATGACCGGCATGGCATTGCCACATGTGGTGCGGCTGACATGATTGGCATGCCTTGGTGCAGAGATGCGGCTGGCACGGCATGCCATTGGAACATGTGGTGCGGCTGGCATGGTTGGCATTCCTTGGCACGGAGATGTGGCTGGCACGACATGCAATTGGCACATATAGTGCGGCTGGCAGGATTGGCATGCCTTGGCGCGGAGATGTGGCTGGAACGACATGCCATTGGCACATGTGGTGCGACTGGCATGATTGGCATGCCTTGGCGCGGAGACGTGGCTAGCATGGTTTGCCATTAGCACATGTGGTGCGTCTGGAATGATTGGCATGCCTTGGAGCGGAGATGTGGCTGGAACAGCATGCCATTGGCACATGGGTGCGGCTAGCATGATTGGAATGCCTTGGCGCGAAGATGTGGCTGGCACGACATTCCAGTGGCACATGTGGTGCGAGAATTCAGGTTTGGTATATACGAAGATGCTGTCAGTCAAGTACTAAGGGTTCTGCCGTGGAACATGACTCATGTATATATAAAAAAAGGTACCCTGGTAATTCTTACGTAGGTGTTGATGGTGGTTTTTAGCTTAAGGTTAAAATCGTAAAACCGTACATCTGACATGCCGTCACTATGACCACTAGCGCATTTATTTGAATCAATCAACATGCCTATGTAAGAATTACCAGGGTACCTTTTTATATTTACATGCGTCATGTTCCACAGCAGAACCCTTAGTATTTGACTGACAACATCTTCTATATACCAAACCCTAATTTTCACGCCACCGTGCCAATGGCAAACCATGCCAGCCACGTCTCCGCGCCAAGGCATGCCAACCATGACATCCGCACCACCGTGCCAATGGCAAACCATGCCAGCCACATATCCGCGCCAAGGCATGCCAACCATTCCAGCCACACCACCGTGCCAATGGTAAACCATGCCAGCCACGTCTCCGTGCCAAGGCATGCCAACCATGCCAGCCGCACCACCGTGACAATGGAAAACCATGCCAGCCACGTCTCCGCGCCAAGGCATGCCAACCATGCCAGACGCACCACATGTGCCAATGGCATGCCGTGCCAGCCACATCT
>NC_039363.1:88545277-88576871 GCF_003573695.1 Papaver somniferum
ATTATGCCAGCCACACCACATTTTCCAATGGCATGTCGTGTCAGCCACATCTCCGCGCCGAGGCATGTCAACCATGCCAGCCGCACCAATGTGCCAATGGCATGCCGTGCCAGCCACATCTCTGCGCCGAGGCATGCCAACCATGCCAGCCGCACCACATGTGCCAATGGCATGTCGTGCAAGCCACATCTCCGCGCCAAGGCATGCCAACCATGCCAGCGCACCATATGTGCCAATGGCATGCCGTGACATCCACATCTCCGTGCCAAGGCATGCCAACCATACCAGCCGCACCACATGTGCCAATGGCATGCCGTGCCAGCCACATCTCCGCGCCAATGCATGCCAATCATGCAATCCGCACCACATGTGCCAATGCCATGACGACCATTCCTTCATACCGCTGGCTTCCAAAACGAAGGGTTGCAACAATCAACGACCACCCTTACATATAAGATGCAGATCTTAGTCGTCCAAAGTGGCCAGCTAACGCGTGGCAACCTTTGGCCCAACGGAAAGCCTTAATTTTGGTCGCGCCCAAACTATACCAAAACCCTATTTTTTTGGCCGCGCCTAAACTATGCCAAACTCCGAGCTTGGCCACTCCTAAACCGTGCCAAAGCCATGCCGACCATTCCTTCATGCCGTTGGCTGCCAAAACGAAGGGTTGCAACAATCAACGACCACCCTTCCATCTGAGATGCAGATCTCAGCCGTCAAAGTTCTCCACCAAACGCACGGCAACTTGCGGCCCAAAGCTAAACACCACGGTTTGCACAAAACCCTAATTTTGGCCACACCTAACACATATCAAAGCCATGCACGACGCTAGATGCCAAAACGAAGGGTTGCAATAATCAACGACTGCCCTTCCTGCTGAGATACGAATCTCAGCCACACAGGTTCGCCACCTAACGCATGGCAACTTGCGGCCCAAAGCCAAACATCAAGGTTTGCACCAAAATCCTAATTTTGGCCGCGCCCACACTTTGCCATGCCGTCCCTAAACCATGCTGCTGGCTACCAGATGAAAGGTTGTAATAATCAACGACCTCCCTTCCACCTGAGAAGCAGATCTCAGTCGTCCAAGTTCACCATCTGACGCGTGGCAACCTTTGGCCCAACGCCAAGCCCTGATTTTGGCCGCGCCTAAAATATGCGCGAGAATGTTAGCCATGCCACCATGCCACAACTACTAGCACGTCGATATGCCACAACTTCAAGCACGTCGATGTGCCGCGACTACTAGCATGCCACCATGCCACAACAACTAGCACCTCGCTATGCCACTGCCCCTAGCACGTCGCTATACCACGACTAATGGCATGACACCATGCCACAGATACTGGCATGCCACCATGCCACAGCTATTAGCACGTTGTTATACCACAACTACTGGCACGTCTCTATGCCACATCTATTGGCATGCCACCATGCCACACGTAGAAACCTGCTACACGTTTTACACGAAAACACTCGAGACATCAACACATGTCACAATCTGGGGGATGCTCATTAGGGTATTGGCTTGGAGGTTTAACAGCGTGAGGCGTACACTACGCCCGTTACATGAAAGTGTCATAAAAATGAGTCGGTTAGAAAATAGAAGGAATAATGGTGAAACGCTTCTTTCATTATGGAACATCAATTCCAGGCGTTACCCGTTACCACCTCCTTCCACTTTACTCAGTCGTTTCCATTTCTTACGAGGCCAGAGTATGTTTTGTTACGAATTGTATAAATAAGTCTTACCTATTTCCACCAAATCACAAGTTTTGGTCAGGAGGATACAACACTCAGAAATCACTTGCTAGCTTTCTCTTCTGTTAGCTTTCACTTTCTGATACAAGTCAAACAACCACTCTTCCAGAATCAACTATTCTGGTCTCAACACTCTCTTCGCTTCCCTTCCCAAAACCAACCCTTCTCCTTCACTTTGTGACCGAAGCAAGTCTGGAACGAACATTTCTTGGTTTAGGCCGGATTTGTACAGATTGATCTCTCGAATCTAAAGTACTCCCTTGCAGTACATTGTTTAGGGTTTAGACTCATTTCTCACCCACAACACACGAAATTACCGAAACCAGCAGAAACTGTTTTCACCCTCAAATAATTGGTGACCACAGTGGGAGATTGATCTTTCGGTTACGATGTCAATTTTCAAACTCTCGATCTCATCGTTCGACTCAGGTCTCGGGATGATAGCGACAAACGAGCCGCCCAGGGATCAACGACTCAGTAACCAGGCGGCCCGATTACCAGTCATGACATGACAAGGGATGACTGGGGACTTCTCAGAGGTTATAAGCAAACGATCCGACCAGGGATCGACGACTCGGCTAACATGTGGCTTAAGGACGACTGGGGACTTTTCCACAATCACGGCGGCACTTCCCATGAAACCCGGTCTGGCTCGAAAATCCATTTTTGTTAGGAGATCCAAAAGAAAAAAAACGAGTAAGTCTTGCTAGACGAAATACATGGTCTACTATTTCTAATTTTTACAGGAATGATAAGAACCGATAGCCATACAACTATCCATCTCATGATTTCTACCGTCGCACAACATTTGCAATTCCATGGATTTCCTGGGGTACTTACATTACGTATAGTCGTAACCAAAACATCGTCATTCTAAAAAATAATTCATTCTGAATAATAATCCAAAACCCTCATGGGTGACAATTACCTACTAATCCAAAAACCTAACCACAAACTAGGTGTTTCTTTAACTTTCAAAAAAAAAAAAAAAAACTAAGGAAGGGAGTTTCAGAAAAGTAACACGCTCAAGGAAAATCACTCAAAAACGGCTCGTTCTTCCTGGAAAAATATTCTTCATACTTTGAAGGGCTGCCTGCTTCAGTTTCAACTCCTGAGATGACTTCTCCAACTCCTGGGAAAAATTATCGACTTCTGCCTCCTGACGGTTAATTGAATCCGCGGAAGGACCATCAACCGTTTCAGCTGGCAGTCTTTGGATCTCGGAAAATCCCTTGCAGAACCAGGAAGCATTAAACTCAAAGTTTATGCACATATCCCGGTGAAACTTCCATCTTGAAATCACATCTCCGAAAACAGTGTGACCAGTCACGTTGCACATATGATGAATTGAAGATAAAGCTTCTTCCACACGCTTGACCAATGCAAATAGGCTAGTGAGCTTCTTGGTCGTGGCAATATGTCCGTATCTTTCCCATACCCTGGTTTACAACTCTTCATGCTTAGCCGGCACACTGAAGCCTCCAACCAACACATGGTCTTCGTGGGGAGTCAAATATGGAGGCGCGAAAATGGCGCTCGCAACTGAATCTATGACCGGCAAAGGATTCCTGACCACGATTGCGCCAATGGTCGCCGAAGTACTTTCCAGCATCTGGGTTTCATCGTTATCAACATCCATCTCCAAATCACCTATAGGCGCGGCTTCCACGGCTGGGCCTTCATTGTGGCGAGTCTCCACCTCAAGGCCATCTTCAGAAACAATTCCTCCCTGCAACATTACGATTTAGTTTTATTTCAAAAAAAAAAAAGAAGGAGAAAGAGGGTAGAAGGAAAAAGAAGAAGAACGCATAAACTTACCAGCTCATTTGCGGACTCGCTGGGGGAAGACTCAGCATTACCTTCATGAACGTCTTCATCACCTTCACTGGATCCCGAGCCTTCCTCTTCTTCAAACTCTTCTCCATCTTCAGGGGACTTACTTGCTGATTTCTGACCGTGTGAAAGCTTATCAAATGGGTTCGCATCATCAAGACCCTGAGTTGGGAAAGAAAAGGTGTATAGCAAAAAAAAAAGAAAAAAAGAAAAGAAGAAAAGAGAAACAACGAATCAATGTGAATCGTTCGAATTTAGAAAGACCCATACGTACCCGTGTTTTGAAAGAACTGAAGGTCACGAGAGCTGACGAACCCGACTGAAAACCACCTGCATGGTCCTTAGACCTTCTCTCCTTTTTATGGGAACTGTTCACGTCCGGGCTAGGCGATTTTCGTTTGGTCTAAGAAGGATCCCTCAGCAACGAATGCTCTGGCAGAATCGCAGGAGAAGGTTTACCACGAGTATTCTCCTCTACAGCTTTCACAAATTGTTGGATGACAAGGAACTCACTTTGCCAGAATGCGTTATACTTGGAGGTAATCAAAGGATTTCTTTCCGAAAGCAAGAAAGGGAGACCTTTACCCGGCATGAGAACACTAGCATCAAGAACGGCTGGTAATGAGTCCCCTGGAGCTACTGGCTGACGTACGAGAGGGACTCCCTGGTCGAAACCCATATGCCAAGATGCCCGATCAATATTATAAGAGACTGTCTGACATGAGCCTCGAAATAAAGACGGTATATAACCAGGCATACAACTTCGCATGAATACAACCGCTCCAACACTCATATTCCTTTTGTCAGAGAGCAAAGACATATTCGGAGCAAAAGCAAAAGTGTTAACCTGAACTATGGATGTACACATCGGGGCCCATGGACGAAAGTTGATCGCGTATGAGCTGTCGAGGAAATCAACCAGTTTGAACTGGCTCTTGGGCGCCTATTCGACCAACGAAGTATCCTCGAACCACCACAAAACTCGAGAAGTGGAGCCAACGGCTTAGGAGCGTATCTCTCGAAGTACTCCCATCACCATGCCTGGAGGAAAGCGGCATGAACATACGAGTCCACTTTCATGTAGCCATTTGAAGCACGCATGTCCGCAACCAGATGATCCAAGTGTGTGTACAGAGAGCCGAGAAACAATCCACCAATGGGGAGGATGACGCCTTTCGCTAATTTTATGGCGAATTTGATAAGCTCCGGTCTTATCTCCTTACCAGAGCCATCAACTAAAATATCCCTGGATAACCAAAGAGCCAAAATGCCGCGACATGGAGCGTACTATTCTTTTGATCCGTAGCAACCCATCAGGAAACCATTGAGATACCCACCAGCTGTAGAAACACCTTGTCTCGTTTTCCTTCCGAATGAACCCTTTCGACTTCGCAACTAGGATGGTGCGCATTCCTTCTTCATCTTCTGAAAACTTGATGTTGAGGTTTCCTGTTATGGGAAGATTCAACAGAACGACCACGCTTTCTAAGGATATAGTCATTTCACCCCACCTGCATATGGCCGTGTGAGTGTCTGGGCACTATCTGGAAATAAAAGCAACCAAACCTGGGATATCTTTCCTAATTTGAAGTGCTGCAGAAGCCGCGACATCTTCAATAATTTGCGCCTTGGTCAAGCTAGATCTTACACAGTCTTGAATTATCATGAATTGAATCCACTTTTCAAAGGAACGCAAGGGATTCACGGAGATTTTAAAATCAACATGAGAAGCGAAATACTCTTTCCTCTGAAGGCAAAACCGTATTACGTTCCCTTGCGGGACCGACCAAGCCCCTCCATCACTCTCCGGACCGGTCAGAAGAATCGACACATGCTTGGGATGATTTCTCCTGACAGAAAATATAGTAAAGAATTCATCATCCACGTTTGGCTTGGAGTTTCCAACGTCCTTTGGCACGACAGGGCTTTTCTCAGACGACGTACTAACACGATTCCTTATGCTGCTTTATTTATCAAAGTGACTACACCGAAAACAAAATAAGAGAAGTTATTACAAGGCTAGCAAACCCTACATAGCCATAGAAAGTACACCCCTTACAAAGTCGTACCTTACAACAGAAGATACACACTCGGCCAAGAAGGCATGCTCCACCGCGGAAACTCGGCACATGGCCACACCACAAAAAAAAAAGGAAACCCCAAACAACTAGGTTTTCATGGAAAAAGGGACTGATGGCAGTCATCTACCCATGCATACCTATTATTGCGAAATAATTGAAGTGCTTGATGCTACCTCGGTGTTCACGCTAAAGATTTCTACGAGTTCATGAGAAGCGTTCCTACGGCTAGGGTTTACACCGGTACAGAGGAACAATATTTTCTACGGATTCATAGATGGCGTACCTATATCTAGGGTTCACAGCAACACTAGAAAACAAGAAAAACAAATTGAAAAGGAAATGCTGGAAGACATACCTGGGATTCACTCGCTCACTTTATTTGCTATCGCGCGACCAGGACGTGAGAGCAAAGGTGTAAAATAAAAAGGAGAGGCCAATCCCATTTATAGGGGTGACACTTTGGAGTTTGAATAGGGAAATGACTTCCTATTTGAGTTAAAAGGCAATCGGGCCCGCGAAGACGAGCCAACACCGTACTAAGCAGCCCGCGCTACACCATACCAGCCGCACCAAGCCGGGCCAATCCAAGACAAGTCACGCTAAGCCAGGCCAAGCCAAGCCGAGCCGCACCAAGCCAATCCATTCCAAGCCGACCAACGCCGACGGCTCGCTAAGCCAACGTCTCCGCGTACCCTAGCCCAGCTAAGATGGCGCGTGACCAAACCAAGCTGATCGCCTGCGTCTCAACCAGCAACCTCCTCTACCATCTCACGGTCTAGCCAGTAACAACCCAAGTAGAATTCATGCAAGGCCGCCAACGCAAGAATCACGGATTTTCAAAACATTCTCGAAAAGGTTAGAAGAATCTTCCTAGCCATCTTTCATGACCCGCCGCTTCGATTTTGTCCTTGTCTTTCACCATCTTATGCTTACTCCGCAACAATGCTCCTGTTTCGAGCTAAGCAGGGGACTTAATGTTGATGGTGGTTTTTAGCTTAAGGTTAAAATCGTAAAACCGTACATCTGACATGCTATCACTATGACCACTAGCGCATTTATTTGAATCAATCAACATGCCTACAAAAGAATTACCAGGGTACCTTTTTTTTATATACATGGGTCATGTTCCACAACAAAACCCTTAGTATATGACTGACAGCATCTTCGTATATACCAAACCCTAATTTTCACGCCACCGTCCCAATGGAAAACCATGCCTGCAAAGTCTCCGCGCCAAGGCATGTCAACCATGCCAGCCGCACCACCGTGCCAATGGCAAACCATGCCAGCCACGTCTCCGCGCCAAGGCATGCCAACCATGCCAGCCGCACCACGGTGCCAATAGAAATCCATGCCAGCCACGTCTCCGCACCAAGGCATGCCAACCATGCCAGCCGCACCACCGTGCCAATGGAAAAACATGCCAGCCACATCTCCGCGCCAAGGCATGCCAACCATGCCAGCCGCACCAATGTGCCAATGGCATGCCGTGCCAACCACATCTCCGCGCCAAGGCATGCCAATCATTCCAGCCGCACCACATGTGCCAATGACATGCCGTGCCAGCCCCATCTCCGCGCCTAGGCATGCCAATCATGCCAGCCGCACCACATGTGCCAATGACCTTCCGTGCCAGCCACATATCCGCGCCGAGGCATGACAACCATGCCAGACGCACCACATGTGCCAACGGAATGCCGTGACAGCCACATCTGTGCGCCGAGGCATGCCAACCATGCCAGCCACAACACATGTGCCAATGGCATGCCGTGCCAGCCACATCTCCGCGCCAAGGCATGCCAACCATGCCAGCCGCACCACATGTGCCAATGGCACGCCGTGCCAGCCACATCTCCGTGACAAGGCATGCCAACCATACCAGCCGCACTACATGTGCCAATGGCATGTCTTGCCAGCCATATCTCCGCGCCAAGGCATCCCAATCATGCCAGCCGCACCACATGTGCCAATGTCATGCCAACCATTCCTTCATACCGCTAAATGCCAAAATGAAGGGTTGTAACAATCAACGACCACCCTTCCATATAAGATGCAGATCTTAGCCGTACAAAGTCGCCAGCTAACGCGCGACAACTTTTGTCCCAACGCCAAGCCTTAACTTTTAGACGCGCCCAAACTATGCCAAAACCCTAGTTTTTTGGCCGCGCCTAAACTATGCCAAAATCTGAGCTTGGCCACGCCTAAACCGTTCCAAAGACATGCCGGCCATTCCTTCATGCCGCTGGCTGCCAAAACGAAGGGTTGCAACAATCAACGACCACCCTTCCATATGAGATGCAGATCTCAGCCGTCCAAGTTCGCCACCAAACACACGACAACTTGCGGCCCAAAGCCAAACACCACGGTTTGCACTAAACCCTAATTTTGGCCGTACCTAACACATACCAAAGCCATGCACGACGCTGGCTGCCAAAACGAAGGGTTGCAATAATCAACGGCTACCCTTCCTGCTGAGATACGAATCTCAGCCACACAGGTTCTCCACCTAAAGCATGGAAACTTGCGGACCAAATCCAAACATCACAGTTTGCACCAAAACCCTAATTTTGGTCGCACCCACACTATGCCATACTGGCCCTAAACCATGCCGCTGGCTACCAGACGAAGGGTTGCAACAATCAACGGCCTCCCTTCCACCTGAGAAGCAAATCTCAGCCGTCCAAGGTCACCACCTGACGCGTGGAAACCTTTGGCCAACGCCAAGCCTTGATTTCAGCCGCGCCTAAAATATGCGCAAGCATGTTGGCCATCCCACCATGCCACAACTACTAGCACGTCGATATGCAGAAGCTGCTAGCACGTCGCTATGCCGCGGTTACTGGCATGCCACCATGACACAACTACTAGCACATCGCTATGCCACAACTACTAGCACATCGCTATGCCACAACCGCTAGCACGTCGCTATACCACGACTACTGGCATGCCTCCATGCCACAGCTACTGGAATGCCACCATGCCATAGATACTAGAACGTCGCTATGCCACAACTACTTGCACGTCGCTATTCCACGACTTCTGGCATGCCACCATGCCACACGTAGCAACCTGCTACACATTTTCCACGAAAACACTCGAGACATCAACACATGTCACAAACTGGGGGATGCTCATTAGGGTATTGGTTTGGCGGTTTACAACGTGTGGCGTACACTACGCCCGTTACATGAAAGTGTCATAAGAATGAGTCGGTTAGTAAATACAAGGAATAATGGTGAAACGCTTCTTTCATTATGGAACATCAATTCCAGGCGTTACCTGTTACCACCCCCTTCCATTTTACTCAGCCGTTTCCATTTCTTACGAGGCCAGAGTATGTTTTGTTAAGACTTGTATAAATAGGTCTTACCTATTTCCACCAAAGCACAAGTTTTGGTCAGGAGGATACAATACTCAGAAATCACTTGCTAGCTTTCCCATCTGTTATTTTTCACTTTCTGATACAAGTCAATCAACCACTCTTCCAAAATCAACTATTCTGGTCTCAACACTCTCTTCGCTTCCCTCCCCAAAACCAACCTGTCCTTCACTTTGTGACCGAAGCAAGTCTGGAACGGATATTTCTTGGTTTAGGTCGGATTTGTACAGATTGATCTCTCGAATCTAAAGTACTCCCTTGCAGTACATTGTTTAGGGTTTAGACACGTTTCTCACCCACAACACACGAAATTACCGAAACCAGCTGAAACTGTTTTCATCCTCAAACAATAGGTATGCTGATTGATTCAAATAAATGCGCTAGTGGTCATAGTGACGTCATGTCAGATGTACGGTTTTATGATTTTAACCCTAAGCTAAAAAACACCATCAACATTAAGTCCCCTGCTTTGCTCGGAACATGAGCATTGTTGCGAGGTAAGCATAACATGGTGACAGACAAGGGCGAAAATGAAGTGGCGGACCATAAAATATGGCTAGGAAGATTCGTCTAACCTTTTTGAGAATATTTTGGAGAGTTCGTGATTTTTGCGTAGGCGGCCTTGCATGAATTCTATTTGCATCATTACTGGCCAGACCGTGAAATGGTAGAGGCGGTTGCTGGTTGAGATGCGGGCTGTCATCTTGGTTTGGTCACGCGTCGTCTTGGCTGGGCTACGGTACGCGGGGACGTTGGCTTAGCGAGCTGTCGGCGTTGGTCGGCTTGGAATAACTTGGGAGTGACTTGGTTTGGATTGGATTGGGTGTGGCTCATCTTGGCTTGGACCGGCTTGGCGTGACTTGGCTTGGTGTGGCTTGGATACGGCTTGGATGTGGCTTGGAAGGAAGGCGCGAATGCGGTGGTGTTTCCTTGGCCGCGGATTGGTGATGTCATAGAGCGTTGCCTCCACGGGCCCGGTTGCTTTTTTGTGCATAGTTCAAACGAGAAGCCTCCTTCCATTCTAATTCCAAAAGTGTCGCGCTTATAAAAGGAAACCCTCCTTCACCTAAAATCCAAGATCAATATGTATATAAAGGGTGTTGCGTCTCTTGTATTTTTGTAATATTGTCTTTGTCTCCACGTCTCCGTGCTAGCAGCAAAGCAGAGAAGTAGGCGAGCGTATTCCAGGTATGTGCTCCAACGTTTTTCTTCCCTTTTTTTTGTCGGTGCAAACCCTAGTCGTAGATATATTCTCCATGAACTCGTAGAAATATTTTTTATATGAATGATTCTTCTTTGCTAGCAGCATTATAACAACATTGGTCTCCACGCCGATAGTAAGAGAACCAGGTCTTATGCAAAACATACGGGCATTTATTGTCATTAGTTTTCTTCTTGCAAGAGCCTGGCTTCAGGGATGCCTTTCCCTTTTGTGGCCGTATGAAAATATTCCTCTCTTGGTCACAAGCATATTTCCCTGATAAAGCGTAACTTGGCCTGGGTTGTACTTTCCGTGACTTCGTACGCTTCCTGCGGCATTATATGGTTTTGACCAGGAGCGTATTTCCTGCGACTATACCCCGTTAAGTAGCATCAGTCCCCATTCTTCTAGTCGTGAATGCCATGACATGTGGCCAAAGAAAAATTTCCGTAAAAAATGTGTTGTTGTTCATAACCGGCTTTGATAATACTTTGTGTATGCTTTTCCCCAAAGTGGTAATTCTTTGTTTCATTTCGTTGTAATTACTTCAATAGCATAAGGAATTTTGTTAAGATGTCACCTGAGAAGAGCCTTGCAACTGCATCGAAGAACGTTGCCAACTCCAATCCAAATGCGGACGATGAATTTTTTACAATGTCTTCTTCACCTAGGAAAACCCATCCCAAGTACGTGGCGGTTCTTTTAACTGGCTCGGAAAATGAAGGAGAGGTCCAGTCGGTTCGGCCGGGGCGTGTAATGCGATTTTGTCTGAAGAGGAAAGAATATCCTGCTTCTCTCATCGACTTCAAAATTTGTCAGAGCCCGTTGCGTTCTTTTGATAAGTGGGTGCAATTCATGATGGGTCAAGAACGTGTGAGGGCCAATTTTACCAAGGCGCAGATTATTGGAGCTGTCACGGCTTCTGCAACACTTCAAGTTAGGAAATACATCCAAGGCTTGGTCACATTTGTCTCCAGATGGTGTCTAGATACTCATACCACCATATGCAGGTGGGGTGAAATGACCATCGCTTTAGAGAGTGTAGAAGTCTTGCTGAACCTTTCCATAACAGGGAATCTTGATATCACGTTGTCTGATGATGAAGATGAGATGTGTGCCACTCTTGTCGAGAAGTCAAAAGGATTCGCCCGGAAGTATTACGATATGAATTGCTTCTATAGCTGGTGGGTGTCTGAGTGGTTTTGGAGTTGGATCTAGAATTAGATGACACTCTCCATGTTGCTGCGTTTTTAGCTCTGTGGCTGTCCAGAGATATTTTTGATGATGGATCTGGCAAGAAGGAGATAAGGCGATGGATTATTAAATTTACTATCAAACTGGCGAAAGGCGTCGTTCTTCCCATCGGTGGCTTATTTCTTGGTTCTTTGTACACCCATTTGGATCACCTGGTTGCATATATGTATGCTTCAACCGGTTATATGAAGGTGGACTCGTATGTTCATGTTGCTTTCCTCCAATCATGGCTATGGGAGCATTTCATAAAATATTCTCCTAAACCGTTGGCTCCACTTCCTGAGTCTTGCGGCGGCTCTCGAATATTGTGCTGGTCTACTAGGCGTCCAAGATCTGGAGTGAAGCTCATTGATTTTCTTGACAATGTCTATGATGTTACTTTTCGTCCCTGAGATCCAGTTCACGTGTCCATAGTTCAGCCAAACACTTTTGCCGCTGCTCCGAACTCGACTTTGCTTTCATCCGGGGAGAATACGAGTGTTGGAGAAATCGTATTTATGCGGAGTTGTATCCCTGGACACGTGCCATATTTCTTTCGGGGATGTTGCAAGGCGGTCCCTTATAATATTGACAGGCGGTCCCATAGTTCAGCCAAACACTTTTGCCGCTGCTCCGAACTCGACTTTGCTTTCATCCGGGGAGAATACGAGTGTTGGAGAAATCGTATTTATGCGGAGTTGTATCCCTGGACACGTGCCATCTTTCTTTCGGGGATGTTGCAAGGTGGTCCCTTATAATATTGACAGGCAGTCCCATAGTTCAGCCAAACACTTTTGCCGCTGCTCCGAACTCGACTTTGCTTTCATCCGGGGAGAATACGAGTGTTGGAGAAATCGTATTTATGCGAAGTTGTATCCCTGGACATGTGCCATCTTTTTTTCGGGGATGTTACAAGGCGGTCCCTTATAATATTGACAGGTCCCTTATTCGTCAGTCGGGTGCTCCGGAAGAATTGTTGCCAGCTATTCTTAACGCCAGTGTTCTCGCTCCAGGTAAAAGCCTTCCTTTCCTGCTCCCATATCGAAGTCCAATGACAACCCCTAGGTACAAAAAGTTCTGGCAGGACGAGTTTCTTTCCATCTATGGATTTGCGGGTGATGTTGTGGAGAATACCCGTGGTAAGCCCTCCTCTGTGACTTTAGCGGCACATCCACTGTTGATGGAGCCTTCTACTGCTAAGCAAAAATCTCCCGACAGTTCCCAGAAAAAGGAGCGAAGGTATAAGAACCGTGCGGGTGGTTTTCATTTGGATTCTTCAGCTCTTGTTACTTTCAGTTATTTCAACACATGGGTATGGACATCTCCTTCTTGATTTGACTGATTCACTCAAATATTATGTTTCGTTGCTAAGCGTCTTTTATTTCCCAACTCAGGGTCTTGACAACGCAAACCCCTTCGCCAAACTTGCGCATAGTCAGAATTCGGTTACCAAGTCTCCTGAAGATGCAGAAGAATCCGAAGAAGAAGAAAGCTCGGGCTCCAGTAGTGATAATGAAAGTGCTTCTGAAAGTAACTCCGAGTCTTTCTCCGGCGAGTCCGCAAATGAGCTGGTAAGTTTATGTATTCTTCTTCTTTTCCTTCTTCCCTTTTTTTTTTTTGAAATAAAACTAAATCGTAATGTTGTAGGGAGGGATTGTTTCCGAAGATGGCCTTGAGGTGGAGAATCGCCGTAATGAAAGCCCAGCCGTGGAAGTTGCGCCTATAAGTGATTTGGAAATGGATGTTGATAACCCTGAAACCCAGGTGGTGGAAAGTACTTCGGCGACCATTGGTGCGATCATGGTCAGGAATCCTTTGCCGGTCACAGATTCGGTTGCGGGCGCCATTTTCGTGTCTCTATATTTGACTCCTCACGAAGACCATGTGTTGATTGGTGGCTTCAGTGTTCCAGCTAAGTACGCGGAGTTGTATACCAGGATATGGGAGAAATAAAGATATATTTCCACGACCAAGAAGCTCACTAGCTGATTTGCATTAGTCAAGCATGTGGGAGAATCTTTATCCTCGATTCATCATATGCGCAACGTGACTGGTCACACTATTTTCAGAGATTTGATATTAAGATGGAGGTTCCACCGGGATATGTATGTGAACTTTGAGTTTAATGCTTCCTGGTTGTGCAAGCGATTTTCCGAGATCCAAAGACTGCAAGCTGAAGCGGTTGATGGTCCTTCCGCAGATTCGATTAATCATCAGGAGGCAGAGGTCGCTAAGTTGTCCCAAGAGTTGGAGAAGTTATCTCAGGAGTTGAAACTGAAGCAGGCGGCCCTCCAAAGTATGAAGAACATTTTCTCCAATAAGAACGATCCGTTGTTGAGTGATTTTCCTTGAGCGTGTTACTTTTTTGAAACTCTTTTCCTTAGGTTTTTTTTTTGAAAGGAAAATGACGCTTATTTTATGGTTCGGTTTTTCTTTTGGACTGATAGATGATTGCTTTTTATAAAAGTTTTGGATTGTTTTGGGACAATGGCTTTTTGATATGCTAAGGTCTGAATTGCAAGTGTAAGTAGCAAATCATCTAGGAAAATCGTGAAACCGTGAATGTTGCATGACGGTGGAAAGTATGGGATGAAAAATGGTGTTTGGTTTCAACGTGGAAACCCATAGTAACCGGTTATGTATTCTTCCTGGCTGGACTTACTTGTTTTTATGATCTGCTCCAATAAAACGGATCCCAAGCCGCAAGTCCGCGTTTGATGGGCGACGTTGAATTGTCCGCGAGAAGTCCCCAGTTGTTCCCCGTAGCGTGATTATTGATAATTGGGTCGTCGATCCTGAGCGGATTGTTCGCTTTTTCCACTTTGGAAGTCCCCAGTCACCTCTTGTTGCGTCACGACTCGTAACTGGGCCGCCTGGTAACTGAGGCATTGATCCCTGGGAGGATCATTTATCGCTACCGTCCCGAGACCTAAGTCGAACGATGATATCGATAGTTGAAAATTGACAGCGTAACCGAAAGATCAATATCCCACTGTGGTCGGCAATTGTTTGAGGGTGAAAACAGTTTCTGCTGGTTTCAGTAATTTCATGTGTTGTGGGTGAGAAACGAGTCTAAACCCTAAACAATGTACTGCAAGGGAGTACTATAGATTCGAGATATCAATCTATACAAATCCGGCCTAAACCAAGAAATGGACGTTCCAGACTTGCTTTGGCCACAAAGAAGTGAAGGACAAGGGTTGGTTTTGGGGAGGGAAGCGAAGAGAGTGTTGTATGTTCCTGACCAAAACTCGTTGTTCGGTGGAAATAGGTAAGACCTATTTATACAAGTCGTAACATAACGTACTCTGGTCTCGTAAGAAATGGAAACGACTGAGTAAAATGGAAGGAGATGGTAACGGGTAACACCTGGAATTGATGTTCCATAATGAAAGGAGCGTTTCGCCAACCGAATCATTCTTATGACACTTTCATATAACGGGCGTAGTGTACGCCGCACGCTGTAAACCGCCAAACCAATACCCTTTATGAGTATCCCTAAGTTTGTGACATGTGTTAGATGTCTTGAGTGTTTTCATGGGAAAACGTGTAGCATGTTATTACGTGTGGCATGGTGTCATGCCAGTGGCCATGGCATAGCGACGTGCTAGTAGTTGTGGCATGGCGATGTGCTAGTAGCTGCGGCATGGCACCGTGCTAGTAGCTGTGGCATGATGGCATGCCAGTAGTCGTGGCATAGCGACGCGCTAGTAGTTGTGGCATGGTGGAATGTCAGTAGCCATGGCATAGCGACGTGCTAGTAGCTGTGGCATGGTGGCATGCCAGTAGCCGTGGCATAGCGACGTGCTAGTAGTTGTGGCATGGTGGCATGCCAGTAGCCGTGGCATAGCGACGTGCTAGTAGTTGTGGCATGGTGGCATGCCAGTAGCCGTGGCATAGCGACGTGCTAGTAGTTGTGGCATGGCGTCGTGCCAGTAGCCGTGGCATAGCGACGTGCTAGTAGTTGTGGCATGGCGCCGTGCTAGTAGCTGTGGCATGGTGGCATGCCAGTAGACGTGGCATAGCGACGTGCTAGTAGCTGTGGCATGGTGGCATGGCCAACATGCTCGCGCATATTTTAGGCGCGACCAAATTAGGGGTTTTGGCATAGTTTGGGCGTGACCAAAATCAAGGCTTAGCGTTGGGACAAAGGTTTCCACGCGTCAGATGGTGACCTTGGACGGATGAGATCTGCTTCTCAAGTGGAAGGGAGGACGTTGGTTGTTGCAGCCCTTCTTCTGGTAGCCAGCGGCATGGTTTAGGGACGTCATGGCATAGTGTGGGCGCGGCCAAAATTAGGGTTTTGGTGCAAACCTTGATGTTTGGCTTTGGTCCGCAAGTTGCCATGCGTTAAGTGGCGAACTTGTATGGCTGAGATTCATATCTCAGCAGGAAGGGCAGACGTTGATTATTGCAACCCTTCGTCTGGTAGCTAGAAGCATGGTTTAGGGCCGGCATGGCATAGTGTGGGCGCGGCCAAAATTAAGGTTTTGGTGCAAACCGTGATGTTTGGCTTTGGGCCGCAAGTTGCCATGCGTTAGGTGGCCAACTTGTGTTGATGATATTCGTACCTCAGCAGGAAGGGCAGCCGTTGATTATTTCAACCCTTCGTTTTGGCAGTCAGCGTCGTGTATGGATTAGGGCCGGCATGGCATGTGTTAGGCGCGGCCAAAATTAGGGTTTAGTGAAAACCGTGATGTTTGGCTTTGGGACGCAAATTGCCATGCTTTTGGTGGAGAACTTGGACCGCCGAGATCTGTATCCCAGATGGAAGGGTGGCCGTTGATTATTGCAACCCTTCGTTTTAGCAGCCAGCGGCATGAAGGGATGGCCGACATGGCTTTGGCACGGTTTAGGCATGGCCAAGCTCGGATTTTGGCATAGTTTAGGCGCGGCCAAAAAACTAGGGTTTTGGCATAGTTTTGGGCGCGGCCAAAAAACTAGGGTTTTGGCATAGTTTTGGGCGCGGACAAAATTAAGGCTTGGCGTTGGGCCAAAGGTTGCCGCGCGTTAGCTGGCGACTTTGGACGGCTAAGATCTGTATCTTATATGGAAGGGTGGCCGTTGATTGTTGCAACCCTTCGTTTTGGCAGCCAGCGGCATGAAGGAATAGCCGGCATGGCATTGGCACATGTGGTGCGGCTGGCATGATTGGCATGCCTTGGCGCGGATATGTGGTTGGCACCGCATGCTATTGTCACATGTGGTGCGGCTGGCATGGTTGGCATGCCTTGGCACAGAGAGTTGGCTGGCACGGCATTCCATTGGCACATGTGGTGCGACTGGCATGATTGGCATGCCTTGGCGCGGAGATGTGGCTGGCACGGCATGCCATTGGCATATGTGGTGCGCCTGACATGATTGGCATTCCTTGGCGTGGAGACGTGGCTGGCATGGTTTGCCATTAGCATATGTGGTGCGACTGGCATGATTGGCATGACTTGGCGCGAAGATGTGGCTGGCACGACATGCCATTGGCGCATGTGGTGCGACTGGCATGATTGGTATGCCTTGGCGCGAAGATGTGGCTGGCACGACATTCCATTGGCACATGTGGTGCGAGAATTAGGGTTTGGTATATACGAAGATGATGTCAGTCAAATACCAAGGGTTCTGCTGTGGAACATGACGCATGTATATATAAAAAAAAGGTATCCTGGTAATTCTTACGTAGGCATGCTGATTGATTCAAATAAAAGCGCTAGTGGTCATAGTGACGTCATGTCAGATATACGGTTTTACGATTTTAACCCTAAGCTAAAAACCACCATCAACACCTAGTCCGAGACTTAGATATAGTAGATTAGAAATCAAGACTTATAGTTTTGATCACTAACATTGACAAACATGCTTGAGATAGCAACACATGCGAGTTCGACCGAGCAATGCTCTAACAGCTATGTATGTTTATGAGATGTCTGATTTCGGTTTTTCTACCTTAATATTCGATCTCATATATTGTGAACCCTTGTGGTTTGGGTGACTTTTTAATTTACCAGGATTAAGTTCTAGCCCATGTTGGTAGGCTTTATCAAAGAATCATGAGGGGTTCTGGTAGAAACAATATGCGAAAAAGTCACAATATGTTGAATCGGTTTTGGTTTAGCATAAAAGCATATGTGTTTCGATGGTTTTCAACTTTTGCTTGCAATTGTTAAGAACGATTTTCAACCTTTCTATGGTAAAGATTGGTTGTTTTTATTCTTTTATTTTTGCATAAGGATGACAACATGATGATATTTCGATATCAATTCCCCCTATAAGAAGATGCAATCATATTGGAGAAGTGGATGCGAAATTTGAGGTAACAATCTTGTTAGTTAATTGTTTTCCTATTTAAGAAAAGCCTGAGTTTATATATTATATATTTATTACTTTTGCTTAACAAAATTTCGGTTCAATTTATGTTTATTCCATGATGTGTGTGATTCAATTGATTCTGGTTAAGAAAAACTATTGTTATCTTGCTTTATTGTGTGGTATCAATTGTTTAGGCTTACAAAATTTCGGTGCGATTGCGGTGCTTTTAATGTCTATGTTGTTTCAATTGCTTCCGATTGAGGTGAATAATTATGCAAGTTGATTTATTTGGCTTGTATGAATTATTTATGGCTTAACGAAATAAAAGGTGTACGGGATGAGTTGTTTAGTCCAATTCGATTCCGGATAAGAGAAACTAAGTTAATTCTGATCTTAGTTAGACTTATCGAAGTGAGGTTTCGGTTATTCAAGTCTAATCGAATGCCTTAACAAGAAATGCTAGTTAACTAACCTAGTACTTGTCTTGTTTAAAATTTAAAGGTCTAAGTTTATTGTAACACCCCGTGTTTTTAGCATGCGCATGCTAAAAGATGCGCCATTTGCTTGTGATGAAGCTTCATCCAAAGCTTCCTTTGCATAGTGAGATGCATTTGGCCTGTGGCCATATTTGGTGCCAAGGAAGGCACATTGCGTAGGCATATTGGCAAAAGTTCAATGTTGCATAATCATGATGCATTAGGCCAGTTGGGTAGGTGGCCTCGAGATCGCAACGTAATCATTGCGTATTATGGAGGCTATTGGACAATAGCTAATATCGCACAATCATTGTGCATCAGGCCAGAATGGGCTGGCCGAACGAGTGTTGCGTAATCATTGTACGCAATCATTATGGATGAACACAATCATTGCGAAGTAATGCAATCATTGCGATGAACAGTGAAGCAGGCATGCCATTTTGGTCCCCTTTACATACTTGTAGAAATTCCATTAAGACATATATAGGGAGGGGTAGTTGGTTGAAGGTGCATATGCGGACTATGTACCAAGTAAGATTCATAGCTTATCCGGAAGAGGATAAATGATGCCTAAGGCTCATTTATAGTTGTATAGACTTTCGAAGAGGTAATTTGATGCTTAGGCATCACTATGCCATATCGCGGACCCTATGACGCATAATCATTGTGCATCTTGACGGAATGGGCCTATACGGACCAGGCTATTACCATTATTGTTAGGCCACGGCCTTGCAATCGAGTTGGTTTAAGTTTCTGTGCCTTAGAGGATGAACTACGGTATGTGCTTGATCCCTTTAGAGTAGGGAAGGGTACGTAGGCAGCTGCAATGAGTTGCAGCATTTCCGGTCCAGCACTTTGTCGCTCATATCATCTAATTGTGAGATGATTGCGACATTCTGGCCTCTCATATCATCTGGATCGGTAGCTCTACGCAAGAGATGATTGTCGCCAAACTTGATGAGGCAAGTTACATTCCATTCACTGGATGCGCATACTTCCTATCAAGGCGTTCTACATAGGATAAAAACTCGAGTGTCGTAATTTAGCTCAAGGGGAGTCTATTTTGATGGGAAACGACCCAAAGATCAAGACATGTCGATCTATACATCCACATGGTCACCATAATTTAGCCAAATTCCATCGTTTAGGGCCTCAAAAGGCTTTTAGGAAAGTTTTTGTTTTCTTAATAAAACCTTCGCGGAACAAGGGTAAGTTGGAACGGTGTGGAAGCTAAGTTAGATGCATCATGCAAGGGAAAATGGACATGTATTTTCCTTGCTTTAAGGATCGAATCGTATCTTCATCATGGCGCACCGGGGAAGTTACAGCCTGCGGGGCAACGCGCCAAAGGCGTAATTTTCCAGTCCTTCACAGTTGGTATCAGAGCAAGTTCCAAGAGAACACTAGGGACTGTGCGGAGTGGACTCGTCAAACGAGTATTTTCCTTCAAATGGAAATAAAGTTGGAGAGTAGGCCAACTTTTGCGTGGAAAGAGTTGGTAACTTCTATGCCAGTTACTTTGCGAATCGAGTTGAGCTTGTACATGTGTTGTGAGTTTTCCTAGCCTAAGTGGCATCCCACTTACGAATGGATACCCGGAAGACCGTCTGGGACGGTGGGTAGACAATAAGACTGATAATCCCCACACGTCAGCAACTGGCCAATAGTGTGCGTTGTCAGGCCCGACTATCATCCCACTTACGAGTGGCAACCTGGATGACCGTCAGGGACGGTGGGAAACTAGAAACTGTTCCTCACAGTACTGCGCTAAAATCTAGTCATTTCGATGAAATCTTCAACCTTGTGAACTTTAGGGATTCTTGGGTGGTGGTATGGGACGCCATTTAGGATACGTGGTCGAGATATCCTTTTGTCACTGGCCAATGACAATTCCTGGTATTATTATGGGAATTTTTGGATTCCAGGGCAGGCGGTATGGGACGGTTGCTCAAAAGGTCTAAATTGTTGTTCACGATAACTTGAAGAAACCCGTGATTTCTGAGTATCTGGTATGGGACTTTTGCAAGGGAAATCCAAACCGAAGAGATTGTCCACAATAGATTTGATTTTGAATTTCGAGGAAGAAATTATTTGAAGGGTGTGATAATGTAACACCCCATGTTTTTATGCGCCATTTTCTTGTGATGAAGCTTCATCCAAAGATTCCTTTGCTTAGTGAGATGCATTTGGCCCGGGGCCATATTTGGTGCCAAGGAAGGCACATTGCGTAAGCATATTGGACAAAATCCAATGTTGCATCATCATGATGTATTAGACCAGTTGGATAGGTGGCCTCGAGATCGCAGCGTAATCATTGCGTATTATGAAGGCTATTGGCCTAGAGATAATATCACACAATCATTGTGCATCAGGCCAGAAAGTGCTGGCCGAACGAGTGTTGCGCAATCATTGTACGCAATCATTGCGGATGAACACAATCATTGCGAAGTAACGCAATCATTGCGGATGAACACAATCATTGCAAAGTAACGCAATCATTACGATGATCAGTGAAGCAGGCATGTCATTTTGGTCCCCTTTCCATAATTGTAGAAATTCGATTAAGACATATATAGGGAGGGGTAGTTGGTTGAAGGTGCATATGCGGACTATGTACCAAGTAAGTTTCATAGATTAGCCGGAAGAGCATAAATGATTCCTAAGGCTCATTTATTGTTACGTAGCTTTTCGAAGAGGGCATTTGATGCTTAGGCATCACTATGCCATATCGCGGACCCGATGACGCATAATCATTGTGCATCTTGACGGAATGGCCTATATGGACCAGGCCATTACCATTGTTTTTAGGCCATGGCCTTGCAATCGAGTTGGTTTAAGTTTCTGTCCATTTTAGGATGAACTACGGTCTGTGCTTGATCCCTTTAGAGTAGAGAAGGGTACGTAGGCAGCCGCAATGAGTTGCATCATTGCCAGTCCAGCACTTTATCGCTCATATCATCTAATTCTGAGATGATAGCGACATTATGGTCTCTCATATCATCAGGCTCAGTAGCTCGACGCAAGAGATTATTGTGGCCAAAATTGATGAGGCAAGTTGCATTCCATTCACTGGATGCTCATACTTCCTATCAAGGCGTTCGACATAGGCTAAAAACTCGAGTGTCGTAATTTAGCTCAAGAAGAGTCCATTTTGATAGGAAACGACCCAAAGATCAAGAAATGTTGATCTATAGATCTACATGGTCACCACAATTTAGCTAAATTCCATCGTTTAGGACCTCAAAAGGCCGTTGTTGGAAAGTTTTTGTTTTCTTAATAAACCTTTCGCGGAACAAGGGTAAGTTGGAATGGGTGGAAGCTAAGTTAGCTGCATCATGCTCCACGAGCATGCTTGCAAGGAAAAATGGACGTGCATTTTCCTAGCTTTAAGGCCCGGATCGTAGCTTCATCATGGCGCACCGGGGAAGTTACGGCCTGCGGGGAAACGCGCCAAAGGCGTAATTTTTCGGTCCGTCACAATTGATATCAGATCAAGTTCCGAGAAAACATTAGGACTTTGCGAAGTGGACTAGTCAAACGAGTATTTTCCTTCAAAGGGAAATAAAGTTTGAGAGTAGGCCAACTTTTGCATAGAAAGATTTGGTAACTGCTATGCTAGTTACTTTGCGAATCGAGTTGAGCTTGTACATGTGTTGTGATTTTTCATGGCCTAAGTGGCATCCCACTTACGAGTTCATATACGGAAGACCGTTTGGGACGGTGGGTAGACAATATGACTGATCATCCCCACACGTCGGCAACTGGCTAATAGTGTGCGTTGTCAGACCCGACTAGCATCCCACTTACGAGTGGCAACCTGGATGACCGTCAGGGACGGTAGGCAACTGTAAACTGTTCCACACAGTACTGCGCTAAAATATAGTCATTTCGATAACATCTTCAACCTTGTGAACTTTAAGGATACTTGGGTGGTGGTATGGGACGCCATTTGGGATAACTGGTCGAGGTATCCTCTTGGCACTGGCTAATTGCGATTCTGGGTATTATTGTGGGCGCTTTTGGATTCCATGGAAGGCGGTATGGTATGGTTGCTCAGAAAGTCTAAATTATTATTCACGATAACTTGAAGAAACCCGTGATTTCTGAGAATCTGGTATGGTACTTTTGCTCAGGAAATCCAAACCGAAGAGATTGTCCACAATTTTGAATTTTTAGGACGAAATTATTGGAAGGGTGTGATAATGTAACATCCCGTGTTTTTAACATGGCGCATGCTAAAAGATGCGCCATTTTATTGTGATGAAGCTTCATCCAAAGCTTCCTTTGCATAGTGAGATGCATTTGGCCCGGGGCCATATTTGGTGCCAAGGAAGGCACATTGCGTAGGCATATTGGAAAAAGTCCAATGTTGCATCATCATGATGTATTAGGCTAGTTGGGTAGGTGGCCTCGAGATCTCAGCGTAATCATTGCGTATTATGGAGGCTATTGGAATAGAGCTAATATCGCACAATCATTGTGCATCAGGCCAGAAAGGGCTGGTCGAATGAGTGTTGCGCAATCATTGTACGCAATCTTTGCGGATGAACACAATCATTGCGAAGTAACGCAATCATTGCGGATAAACACGGTCATTGCGAAGTAACGCAATCATTGCGATGAACACTGAAGCAGGCATGTCATTTTGGTCCCCTTTCCATACTTGTATAAATTCCATTAAGACATATATAGGGAGGGGTAGTTGGTTGAAGGTGCATATGCGGACTATGTACCAAGTAAGCTTCAAAGCTTACCCGGAAGAGCATAAATGATGCCTAAGGATCATTTATAGTTGCATAGCCTTTCGAAGAGGGCATTTGATGCTTAGGCATCACTATGCCATATCGCGTACCCGATGACGCATAATCATTGTGCATCTTGATGGAATGGCCTATACGGACCAGGCTATTACCATTATTGTTAGGCCACGGCTTTACAATCGAGATGGTTTAAGTTTCTGTCCCTTCGAGGATGAACTACGGTCTGTGCTTGATACCTTTAGAGTAGGTAAGGGTACGTAGGCAGCCGCAATGAGTTGCAGCATTGCCGGTCCAGCACTTTGTCGCTCATATCATCTAATTGTGAGATGATTGCGACATTCTGGCCTCTCATATCATCTGGATCGGTAGATCGACGCAAGAGATGATTGTGCCCAAACTTGACGAGGCAAGTTGCATTCCATTCACTGGATGCTCATACTTCCTATCAAGGCGTTCGACATAGGCTAAAAACCCGAGTGTCGTAATTTATCTCAAGAGAAGTCCATTTTAATGGTAAACGGCCCAAAGATAAAAACATGTTGAGTCCACATGGTCACCAGAATTTAGCCAAATTCCATCGTT
This sequence comes from Papaver somniferum, assembly GCF_003573695.1. Taxonomy (NCBI): domain Eukaryota; kingdom Viridiplantae; phylum Streptophyta; class Magnoliopsida; order Ranunculales; family Papaveraceae; genus Papaver; species Papaver somniferum. The sequence goes on from NC_039363.1 coordinate 88,568,884, forward strand.
TAGGGCCTCAAAAGGCCGTTTTAGGAAAGTTTTTGTATTCTTAATAAACCCTTCGCGGAACAAGGGTAAGTTGGAACTGTGTGGAAGCTAAGTTAGCTGCATCATGCTCCACGAGAATGCTTGCAAGGGAAAATAAACGTGCATTTTCCTAGCTTTAAGGCCCGGAGCGGTAGCTTCATCATGGCGCACCGGAGAAGTTACGGCCTGCGGGGCATCGCGCCAAAGGCGTAATTTTCCGGTCCGTCACAGTTGGTATCAGAGAAAGTTCCGAGAAAACACTAAGGACTGTGCGGAGTGGACTCGTCAAACAAATATTTTCTTTCAAAGGGAAATAAAGTTGGAAAGTAGGCCAACTTTTGCGTGGAAAGAGTTGGTAACTGCTATGACAGTTACTTTGCGAATCGAGTTGAGCTTGTACATGTGTTGTGAGTTTTCCTGGCCTAAGTGGCATCCCACTTACGAGTGGATATCCGGAAGACCGTCTGGGACGGTGGGTATACAATGGGACTGATCATCCACACACGTCGGCGACTGGCCAATAGTGTGCGTTGTCAGGCCCGGATATCATCCCACTTACGAGTGGCAACCTGGATGGCCGTCATGGACGGTGGGTAGCTGGATACTGTTCCACACAGTATTGCGCTAAAATCTAGTCATTTCGATGACATCTTCAACCTTGTGAACTTTAGGGATTCTTGGGTGGTGGTATGGGACGCCATTTAGGATACCTGGTCGAGATATCCTTTTGTCACTGGCCAATGGCAATTCATGGTATTATTGTGGGAACTTTTGGATTCCAGGGCAGGAGGTATGGGACGGTTGCTCAGAAGGTCTAAATTGTTGTTCACGATAACTTGAAGAAACCCGTGATTTCTGAGTATCTGATTTGGGACTTTTTCTCAGGAAATTCAAAACTTAAGAGATTGTCCACAATAACTTTGATTTTGAATTTCGAGGACGAAATTCTTTGAAGGTTGTGATAATGTGACACCCCGTGTTTTTAGCATGGAGCATGCTAAAAGATGCGCTATTTGCTTGTGATGAAGCTTCATCCAAAGCTTCCTTTGCATAGTGAGATGCATTTGGCCCGGGGCCATATTTGGCGCCAAGGAAGGCACATTACGTAGGCATACTGGAAAAAGTCCAATTTTGCATCATCATAATGCATTAGCCAGTTGCGTAAGTGGCCCCGAGATCGCAGCGTAATCATTGCGTATTACGGAGGCTATTGGCCTAGAGCTAATATCGCACAATCATTGTGCATCATGCCAGAAAGGGCTGGCCGAACGACTATTGCGCAATCATTGTACGCAATCATTGCGGATGAACACGATCATTGTAAAGTAACACAATCATTGCGATGAACAGTGAAGCAGGCATGTCATTTTGGTCCCCTTTCCATACTTGTAGAAATTCCATTAAGACATATATAGGGAGGGGTAGTTGGTTGAAGGTGCATATGCGGACTATGTAGCAAGTAAGCTTCATAGCTTAGCCGGAAGAGCATAAATGATTCCTAAGGCTCATTTATAGTTGCATATCCTTTCAAAGAGGGCATTTGATGCTTAGGCATCACTATGCCATATCGCGGACCCGATGACGAATAATCATTGTGCTTCTTGAAGGAATGGCCTATACGGACCAGGCCATTACCATTATTGTTATGCCACGGCCTTGCAATCGAGTTGGTTTAAGTTTCTGTCCCTTCGAGGATGAACTACGGTCTGTACTTGTTACCTTTAGAGTAGGGAAGGGTACGTAGGCAGCCGCAATGAGTTTCAGCATTGCCGGTCCAGCACTTTGTCGCTCATATCATCTAATTGTGAGATGATTGCGACATTATGGACTTTCATATCATCAGGCTCGGTAGCTCGATGCAAGAGATTATTTTGGACAAACTTGATGAGGCAAGTTGCATTCCATTCACTGGATGCTCATAATTCCTATCAAGGCGTTCGACATAGGCTAAAAACCCGAGTGTCGTAATTTAGCTTAAGAGGAGTCCATATTGATGGGAAACGGCCCAAAGATCAAGCCATGTTGAGATCCACATGGTCACCAGAATTTAGCCAAATTTCATCGTTTACGGCCTCAAAAGGCCGTTTTAGGATAGTTTTTGTTTTCTTAATAAACCCTTCGCGGAACAAGGGTAAGTTGGAACGGTGTGGAAGATAAGTTAGATGCATCATGCTCCACGAGCATGCTTGCAAGGGAAAATGGATGTGCATTTTCCTAGCTTTAAGGCCCGGATCGTAGCTTCATCATGGAGCACCGGGGAAGTTACGACCTATGGGGTAACGCGTCAAAGGCGTAATTTTTCGGTCCATCACAGTTGGTATCAGAGCAAGTTCCGAGAAAACACTAAGGACTGTGCGGAGTGGACTCGTCAAGCGAGTATTTTCCTTCATAGGGAAATAAAATTTGAGAGTAGGCCAACTCTTATGTGAAAAGCGTTGGTAACTGCTATGCCAATTACTTTGCGAATCGAGTTGAGCTTGTGCATGTGTTGTGATTTTTCCTGGCCTAAGTGGCATCCTACTTACGAGTGGATATCCGAAAGACCGTCTGGGACGGTGGGTGAACAATGGGACTGATCATACACACACGTCGGCGACTGGCCAATAGTGTGCGTTGTCAGGCCCGGCTAGCATCCCACTTACGAGTGGCAACCTGGATGGCCGTAAGGGACGGTGGGTAACTGGAAACTGTTCCACATAGTATTGCGCTAAAATCTAGTCATTTCGATGACATCTTTAACCTTGTGAACTTTAGGGATTTTTGGGTGGTGGTATGGGACGCCACTTAGGATACCTGGTCGAGATATCCTCTTGTCACTGGCCAATTGCGATTCTTGGTATTATTGTGGGAACTTTTGGATTCCAGGGCAGGCGGTATGGGACGGTTGCTTAGAATTTCTAAAATGTTGTTCACGATAACTTGAAGAAACCCGTGATTTCTGAGTATCTGATATGGGACTTTTGCTCAGGAAATCCAAACCGAAGAGATTGTCCACAATAGCTTTGATTTTGAATTTCGAGGACGAAATTCTTTGAAGGGTGTGATAATGTAACACCCCGTGTTTTTAGCGTGGAGCATGCTAAAAGATGCGCCATTTGCTTGTGATGAAGCTTCATCCAAAGCTTCCTTTGCATAGTGAGATGCATTTGGCCCGGGGCCATATTTGGTGCCAAGGAAGACACATTGCGTAGGCATATTGGAAAAAGTCCAATGTTGCATCATCATAATACATTCGGCCAGTTGGGTAGGTGGCCTCGAGATCGCAGCGTAATCATTGCGTATTATGGAGGCTATTTACCTAGAGCTAATATCGCACAATCATTGTGAATCAGGCCAGAAAGGGCTGGCCGAACGAGTGTTGCACAATCATTGTACGCAATCATTACGGATGAGCACAATCATTGCGAAGTAACACAATCATTGCAATGAATAGTGAAGCAGGCATGTCATTTTGGTCCCCTTTCCATACTTGTAGAAATTCCATTAAGACATATATAGGGAGGGGTAGTTGGTTGAAGGTGCATATGCGGACTATGTACCAAGTAAGCTTCATAGCTTACCCGGAAGAGCATAAATGATGCCTAGTTGCATAGCCTTTCGAAGAGGGCATTTGATGCTTAGGCATCACTATGCCATATCGCGGACCCGATGACGCATAATCATTGTGCATCTTGACGGAATGGCCTATACGGACCAGGCTATTACCATTATTGTTAGGCCACGGCCTTGCAATCGAGATGGTTTAAGTTTCTGTCCCTTCGAGGATGAACTACGGTCTGTGCTTGATACCTTTAGAGTAGGTAAGGGTACGTAGGCAGCCACAATGAGTTGCAGCATTGCCGGTCCAGCACTTTGTCGCTCATATCATCTAATTGTGAGATGATTGCGACATTCTGGCCTCTCATATCATCTGGATCGGTAGCTCGACGCAAGAGATGATTGTGCCCAAACTTGACGAGGCAAGTTGCATTCCATTCACTGGATGCTCATACTTCCTATCAAGGCGTTCGACATAGGCTAAAAACCCGAGTGTCGTAATTTATCTCAAGAGAAATCCATTTTAATGGTAAACGGCCCAAAGATAAAAACATGTTGAGTCCACATGGTCACCAGAATTTAGCCAAATTCCATCGTTTAGGGCCTCAAAAGGCCGTTTTAGGAAAGTTTTTGTATTCTTAATAAACCCTTCGCGGAACAAGGGTAAGTTGGAACTGTGTGGAAGCTAAGTTAGCTGCATCATGCTCCACGAGAATGCTTGCAAGGGAAAATAAACGTGCATTTTCCTATCTTTAAGTCCCGGAGCGTAGCTTCATCATGGCGCACCGGAGAAGTTACGGCCTGTGGGGCATCGCGCCAAAGGCGTAATTTTCCGGTCCGTCACAGTTGATATCAGAGAAAGTTCCGAGAAAACACTAAGGACTGTGCGGAGTGGACTCGTCAAACAAATATTTTCTTTCAAAGGGAAATAAAGTTGGAAAGTAGGCCAACTTTTGCGTGGAAAAAGTTGGTAACTGCTATGACAGTTACTTTGCGAATCGAGTTGAGCTTGTACATGTGTTGTGAGTTTTCCTGGCCTAAGTGGCATCCCACTTACGAGTGGATATTCGGAAGACCGTCTGGAACGGTGGGTATACAATGGGACTGATCATCCACACACGTCGGCGACTGGCCAATAGTGTGCGTTGTCATGCCCGGCTATCATCCCACTTACGAGTGGCAACCTGGATGGCCGTCATGGACGGTGGGTAGATGGAAACTGTTCCACACAGTATTGCACTAAAATCTAGTCATTTCGATGACATCTTCAACCTTGTGAACTTTAGGGATTCTTGGGTGGTGGTATGGGACGCCATTTAGGATACCTGGTCGAGATATCCTTTTGTCACTGGCCAATGACAATTCTTGGTATTATTGTGGGAACTTTTGGATTCCAGGGCAGGAGGTATGGGACGGTTGCTCAGAAGGTCTAAATTGTTGTTCACGATAACTTGAAGAAACCCGTGATTTCTGAGTATCTGATTTGGGACTTTTTCTCAGGAAATCCAAACCGAAGAGATTGTCCACAATAACTTTGATTTTTAATTTCGAGGACGAAATTATTTGAAGGTTGTGATAATGTGACACCCCGTGTTTTTAGCATGGAGCATGCTAAAAGATACGCTATTTGCTTGTGATGAAGCTTCATCCAAAGCTTCCTTTGCATAGTGAGATGCATTTGGCCCGGGGCCATATTTGGTGCCAAGGAAGGCACATTGCGTAGGCATATTGGAAAAAGTCCAATTTTGCATCATCATAATGCATTAGCCAGTTGCGTAGGTGGCCTCGAGATCGCAGCGTAATCATTGCGTATTACGGAGGCTATTGGCCTAGAGCTAATATCGCACAATCATTGTGCATCATGCCAGAAAGGGCTGGTCGAACGACTATCGCGCAATCATTGTACGCAATCATTGCGGATGAACACGATCTTTGTGAAGTAACACAATCATTGCGATGAACAGTGAAGCAGGCATGTCATTTTGGTCCCCTTTCCATACTTGTAGAAATTCCATTAAGACATATAGGGAGGGGTAGTTGGTTGAAGGTGCATATGCGGACTATGTAGCAAGTAAGCTTCATAGCTTAGCCGGAAGAGCATAAATGATGCATAAGGATCATTTATAGTTGCATATCCTTTCAAAGAGGGCATTTGATGCTTAGGCATCACTATGCCATATCGCGGACCCGATGACGAATAATCATTGTGCTTCTTGAAGGAATGGCCTATACGGACCAGGCCATTACCATTATTGTTATGCCACGGCCTTGCAATCGAGTTGGTTTAAGTTTCTGTCCCTTCGAGGATGAACTACAGTCTGTACTTGTTACCTTTAGAGTAGGGAAGGGTACGTAGGCAGCCGCAATGAGTTTCAGCATTGCCGGTCCAGCACACATTGTCGCTCATATCATCTAATTGTGAGATGATTGCGACATTATGGCCTTTCATATCATCAGGCTCGGTAGCTCGATGCAAGAGATTATTTTGGACAAACTTGATGAGGCAAGTTGCATTCCATTCACTGGATGCTCATACTTCCTATCAAGGCGTTCGACATAGGCTAAAAACCCGAGTGTCGTAATTTAGCTTAAGAGGAGTCCATATTGATGGGAAACGGTCCAAAGATCAAGACATGTTGAGATCCACATGGTCACCAGAATTTAGCCAAATTTCATCGTTTACGGCCTCAAAAGGCCGTTTTAGGATAGTTTTTGTTTTCTTAATAAACCCTTCGCGGAACAAGGGTAAGTTGGAACGGTGTGGAAGATAAGTTAGATGCATCATGATCCACAAGCATGCTTGCAAGGGAAAATGGATGTGCATTTTCCTAGCTTTAAGGCCCGGATCGTAGCTTCATCATGGAGCACCGGGGAAGTTACGACCTATGGGGTAACGCGTCAAAGGCGTAATTTTTCGGTCCGTCACAGTTGGTATCAGAGCAAGTTCCGAGAAAACACTAAGGACTGTGCGGAGTGGACTCGTCAAGCAAGTATTTTCCTTCAAAGGGAAATAAAATTTGAGAGTAGGCCAACTCTTATGTGAAAAGCGTTGGTAACTGCTATGCCAATTACTTTGCGAATCGAGTTGAGCTTGTGCATGTGTTGTGAGTTTTCCTGGCCTAAGTGGCATCCTACTTACGAGTGGATATCCGAAAGACCGTCTGGGACGGTGGGTGAACAATGGGACTGATCATACACACACGTTGGCGACTGGCCAATAGTGTGCGTTGTCAGGCCCGGCTAGCATCCCACTTACGAGTGGCAACCTGGATGGCCGTAAGGGACGGTGGGTAACTGGAAACTGTTCCACATAGTATTGCGCTAATATATAGTCATTTCGATGACATCTTTAACTTTGTGAACTTTAGGGATTTTTGGGTGGTGGTATGGGACGCCATTTAGGATACCTGGTCGAGATATCCTCTTGTCACTGGCCAATTGCGATTCTTGGTATTATTGTGGGAACTTTTGGATTCCAGGGCAGGAGGTATGGGACGGTTGCTTAGAATTTCTAAAATTTTGTTCACGATAACTTGAAGAAACCCGTGATTTCTGAGTATCTGATATGGGACTTTTGCTCAGGAAATCCAAACCGAAGAGATTGTCCACAATAGCTTTGATTTTGAATTTCGAGGACGAAATTCTTTGAAGGGTGTGATAATGTAACACCCCTTGTTTTTAGCGTGGAGCAGGCTAAAAGATGCGCCATTTGCTTGTGATGAAACTTCATCCAAAGCTTCCTTTGCATAGTGAGATGCATTTGGCCCGGGGCCATATTTGGTGCCAAGGAAGACACATTGCGTAGGCATATTGGAAAAAGTCCAATGTTGCATCATCATAATACATTAGTCCAGTTGGGTAGGTGGCGTCGAAATCGCAGCGTAATCATTGCGTATTATGGAGGCTATTGACCTAGAGCTAATATCGCACAATCATTGTGAATCAGGCCAGAAAGGGCTGGCCGAATGAATGTTGCGCAATCATTCTACGCAATCATTACGGATGAACACAATCATTGCGAAGTAACACAATCATTGCGATGAATAGTGAAGCATGCATGTCATTTTGGTCCCCTTTCCATACTTGTAGAAATTCCATTAAGACATATATAGGGAGGGGTAGTTGGTTGAAGGTGCATATGCGGACTATGTACCAAGTAAGCTTCATAGCTTACCCGGAAGAGCATAAATGATGCCTAAGGATCATTTATAGTTGCATAGCCTTTCGAAGAGGCAATTTGATGCTTAGGCATCACTATGCCATATCGCGGACCCGATGACGCATAATCATTGTGCATCTTGACGGAATGGCCTATACGGACCAGGCTATTACCATTATTGTTAGGCCACGGCCTTGCAATCGAGATGGTTTAAGTTTCTGTCCCTTCGAGGATGAACTACGGTCTGTGCTTGATACCTTTAGAGTAGGTAAGG